>NC_060163.1:1821999-1854539 GCF_021292245.1 Micropterus dolomieu | reverse complement strand
CTGAGCGGTCCAAAGTTATGTTCTCTGATGAAAGTAAATTTTGCATTTCCTTTGGAAATCAAGGTCCCAGAGTCTGGAGGAAGAGAGGAGAGGCACAGAATCCACGTTGCTTGAAGTCCAGTGTAAAGTTTCCACAGTCAGTGATGGTTTGGGGTGCCATGTCATCTGCTGGTGTTGGTCCACTGTGTTTTCTGAGGTCCAAGGTCAACGCAGCCGTCTACCAGGAAGTTTTAGAGCACTTCATGCTTCCTGCTGCTGACCAACTTTATGGAGATGCAGATTTCATTTTCCAACAGGACTTGGCACCTGCACACAGTGCCAAAGCTACCAGGACCTGGTTTAAGGACCATGATATCCCTGTTCTTAATTGGCCAGCAAACTGGCCTGACCTTAACCCTAGAGAAAATCTATGAGGTATTGTGAAGAGGAAGATGCGATACGCCAGACCCAACAATGCAGAAGAGCTGAAGGCCACTATCAGAGCAACCTGGGCTCTCATAACACCTGAGCAGTGCCACAGACTGATCGACTCCATGCCACGCCGCATTGCTGCAGTAATTCAGGCAAAAGGAGCCCCAACTAAGTATTGAGTGCTGTACATGCTCATACTTTTCATGTTCATACTTTTCAGTTGGCCAACATTTCTAAAAATCCTTTTTTTGTATTGGTCTTAAGTATTATTGGAGATATATATGGAGATACTGAATTTGGGATTTTCATTAGTTTCATTAGTCAGTTTTAATCATCACAATTACATGAAATAAACATTTGAAATATATCAGTCAGTGTGTAATGAATGAATATAATATCCAAGTTTCACTTTTTGAATGGAATTACTGAAATAAATCAACTTTTTGATGATATTCTAATTATATGATCAGCACCTGTATGTGTGAACTATTAAACGACGCAAACGGCTCCCTGATGCATCAGTGACACATCGCCAATGACAACCAGATATCTAAAATGCCAAATATCTGGAGGAGTCGGCCGACTCAACATCAACTTCCAGCCAATGGGAGCAGGCAGTTACTGTTTCATGGCAAACCACTTTTTACTTACCTCCAGCTCTCTCTGTAGCTCAGACGATCCCTGCTACCTGTGTGTGCTAATCCATTCTTTAACCCCTATTCTTTGTCTTTATAATTGGTATCTTTATAATAACAAACAACAGCTGTTTTATGTGTAGTGTTGCATCCTTTCCCAATTCACATTTCACGTGTGTTTTCTTAACAAAACGTGGTTTGGAGACCTGCCGTCTGCTCACACAACCGTTGTCAGCTCGTGTAGTGTGACCCCCTGTCTACTATCAGTCACGTAGTGTGAACGCCACGACTTCAAGACTCCCGTCAAAAGACGGCAAGTTGTGTAGTCTGAACAGCAGGGCGATCGGCCAATGCTGAAAGTCGTGTAGTCTGCGTGAGCCTTCAGATGAAGTGAAGTGTCACTAATCCAATATTAAAGCAGTTCAGACAGCATACTGTTCATTCAGCAACTTACGCTCTTCTTATGTAACCACCAGCCATTATTTAGACACCACCAAGTACCAATACAGGCAAACACACAGTATCACAGAGGAAACATCACCCATCACTCCTTTCTCTCATTAGCCTAGTTATGTCATGTTCATTCATATCTGCTGAACAGGCAGTAATACCATGATACCCATCAGAATCAGAAGGAGCTTTATTGCCAAGTAGTATTTTACACATACAAGGAATTTGCTGTGGTGATAAGGTGCTACACTTAGACAAACATATAGTCAACATAAATAAATGTAGAAATATATAAATATGGAATGGATGGCCTAAACCTGTCTGTCACCTGTGAAGTGTGAAGTGAAGTTTGGCTTTCATACATCCACAATAATCACTCTCATACTTGGCTGCACAACATACTTGTGTTTTTCAGTTATTTTCTTTGTTTGTTTATTTGCTGAGTAATGTATGTATTTGCTCTATATTATTGCAGTGGGCTGCCTAAATGAACGGTTCTCTTTCATTCTACCTGACTACCAGAGGCAGTGCTTAGCGCTGGATGTCTTGCGGTTCATATTAATAAAGTCACATATGACTTCACCTATGTAAGCCCACGTCCGTTGATGTCCGTTGTATTTTCCTGCAGGTAATAGGAGAATGCTGGTTGAAACTAAAAGCTTAAAAAAGAAGATAGCCTATGACTCTTAACAAGTAGCCCTGTAACCGCATGGTTGGAGCTACGGTTTTGTACTCGCAAAGGCTGCAACTAGACAACCGCCGCTCCACTCCTAGCTTTCAGCACTGTGTTTTTGCTGGTACAGCATATAGGACCACATGGTCTTGTAAAGGTTGAGTCAAACCAGCTCCTCGACCAATAAAAGAACACTTCGTCACGTCACTCAAAGTGCTGGGGGAGTACCTGCTCTGAAGTTGGTAAGAAGATTCTGTAGTGACGTCTTTCATGATATTGTGGGCTTATATAGGCCCAGGTTACATGTGACTTTGTTAATATGAAATACTTTGTGCTCATGAGATGGGTAACTTTCAGTGTTAAGCACTGCCTCTGACGATCATCCAGAATTAATTTAATCGTAGTTACATACACAACTCTCATTTAACTCTAAAAATGATTTTTAGATGTTTTAGAGAATTATTCCGGATTAGGTTTTTGTGGGCGTTTTTTAAATTTTCAATTTGTTTCATTCATTAATAGAATAAAATGTTTTTTAGACGGGGGGGAAGAACAGCATGAATAAGCAAATGTTTGACTTGTCTGTGTGCAGAGATGTAGATAAGAAAGGCTTTGTGGACCCGATCAGGACGCTGACGTTGGCCCAGCTGAAACAGGAGCAGACAGACAGGAGTCGAACCCCCACAGGAAAAGATGTCCTCCTACACCACCTCTACCTAGACCCCCACAGCAAGGCTCGCCTGGCAAATACACAGGTGATTGTCGTTATTAGTAGTAGTAGTTAACCCTAACTCCCAACGCTCCTAACCCCATTCTTATAGATAATAGGTGAATTTGTAAAAAAATAAAGAAATAAATAAAGTGGATAAATCCAACCACACATATGAACTAAATACTATTAACAATGTATGTGTGTGTGTGTATACACATGCAGCAACTTAACTGCTGTATTTTTGTTAATATGGCAATATTGTTTCTATCTGTATGGTGAGGTGTGTTTAAAAATGGCTCATATATTACCAAACTTCTTTACTTTAAGAAATGTTAATCAGCCTTTTCAGTCATAGCTCTCCTAGGTTACGATGATCTCTCCCTTTAAACTGTAGGTGGACACCACTAACTTGTTGACATTCAATATTTTGTCTGAAAATTAGAAATCCAGCCCTAACAGTGTGTGCATTTTCTTTTCCAGGATGCAGTTCAGGCAGCAGACCGAGCCAGTAAATATAAAGAGGAGAATCGTCAAATCCTGAAAGAGAGTATAGAGGTCGCTCCCTTCACTGCTAAGATCCAGCGCTCCAGTGACCCCGGCATGGACAGGGACAGAGAGAGGAGCAGAGATTCAGCCTTCCCCGTCCGCATACCAGCTCTTGCCTCCCCAAGCCCCAAGGCCAGCCACGCCCATCCCCATGTCATCCAGTCGGAAAAGAGCAACTACTTCACCACGCTGTCCAACAGTGTGGTGAATGAGCCTCCAAGACTTTACCCCTCCAAGGAGCTCAACTCTTACTATGAAAAGGTGTCCAGCGGAGCTCCAGGGGTTGTGGCCAGTGTTGGGGCCGTGGTGTCAAGTCAGGGAGCTCTGTCCCTGGGCAGCTACATCTCTAAAGCCTCCCTCTCCAAGCCTCCTCCCCTCATTAAGCACCAACCAGAAGGAGGAGAGGGTTTAGCAGGGAAAATCACGGAGCAGCTCAGCCAGCAGGTGACACTAGTCCAACAGCAACATCAGCACCACACCGGTATAGACAGGATAGAACGTCGCAGCCCTGCCATTTCTTCTTCCTCCTCCTCCACATCCTCCTCTTTCTCCTCAGCCCCCAACCACCATCATCACCACCACCACCACCACCACCACCAACAGCAGCAGCAGCAGCAACACCAGCTCAGGGTAATGCCATCTCTACACCGAGCGCCTGTCTTCCATCCGCCCACACAGCACGCACTGGAGCGTAAAGAGGCTGCAGAGCGAGAGAGGGAGCGGGAGAAGGAAAGAGAACGAGAGAGGGAGAGAGCAGGTTATGGTGGACGTCTGTCTCCGCCAACCCTCACACCCATCCAGCCAGTTAGCTTAGCGGCAGCGGGTAACAAAACATCAGCGGAGCAGCAGAAGCCCCCCACTCTGCTGCCGGAGCTCAGGGACGTCAAAGGTCATGGAAATGCTGCCGCTGTCAACTGTGTGCCCTCAGCCATCAGTGCGGAGATTATGACTTCACCTACAGACGTGTGGCGAGGTGGAGAGATGATTCAGGAAAGAGGAGGCTCATTCTCGGGAGAGAAAGGACTATCAAGGGGCAAGCCCCAAGCCGCAATGGCATCAGTCATTGTGCGTCCGTCGACATCTATTAAGTATGACAGTTCTGTTGGTGCTAACAAATCTGGTGCTTTGATCCATAAGGAGCTCCCCCAGGGGAGACTCTATCCATCCAAGCTTCAGGGGGAATGTCCTAGACTAGGGGAGTGTGTTAGAGAACCTGGAGCAGGAAGGATTATCCAGCACAACTCCAACCTGGACGACATGTCTGTCCAGTATAAAAAGACTTCTATGCGTGACATGCAGGGAACTATGGGAGCCAGTACCACAAACTCTGTGTGCAGGACTGCCGTTTCAGCTGCATCAGCTTTTGGCATACAGATTAAAAGTCCGACATACTTCCCAGAGCTGGGCTACTCAGTCTCAGCTCGGGGAGAGATTTCAGCCCATAACACTGGCATTGGTGGCTGGGCACTGAGCCACTCAGGTTCAGGAGAGCACCAGGAGGAGTTAGGCTCACGTACCACATCTCCAGCGGGGTCTCTGCCTCCCCCTAGTCCAGCAGGGACACCCCAGCCCTGTCAAAGCCTCACCCCAACACCCAGCTCAATTTCTGGTTCAAGTCAACCTTACTCCTCCTCCTTTGTCCACCTTAAGAAGCACAAAGCTGCCTTGGCTGCAGCCCAATCCAGAAGCAACTTCTCCACTACTCCCACATCCACCACAACTGGAAACTTCTCCCTAACTGTGGATTCAGGGGAGAAAATTCCCATTCACAACTCGCCTCCTCCACCCTCTTCCAGCCAAGCCTCATCATCCTCCATCGACAGCAGTAGCAGCAGCTCGGCAAGCGGGAGCACAACACCAGGCAAGTCTAGTCCCCTGCCTAATGGCCATACCTCTGGATCAGCCTCAACAAGCAGCGGGCAGCCCAGTAACTACCACAAGCTGAAGAAAGCCTGGTTAACCCGACACTCAGAGGAGGACAGGAACACAACTGCTACTACAAGCGCCACCAGTGCTAAACCAGAGAAACAGCTCAGCACCACCACCAGCACAAGTAACACCACAGCCATGTCTGATATGATCAAACCCTGTACCGTCAATCTCAGTGCCTCCACCTCCAGTGAGGTGGACATGAGCAAAGACGGTGGAAGCAAAGTCGAGAGAGAGAGGCAGCTGGAGGAGAAGGTGGGAGGAGCAGCAGGAGGAGGGGAGGAGAGGAAAGCAGCTCCTTTATCAAGGCGAGGTAACAAACGGTCATACGAGTCCGGTTCAGAGAGTGGGGGAGATGACTCTGACAACAGTGAAAGCAAAATGGAGGGCCGAGCCAAGCGTCAGCCTAAACCAACCTACAAGAAGAAACAGAATGATATGGCCAAGAAGAAAGGAGACAATGAAAAGGATGAAGATGATATGAAGCCCAATGGCATCTTCAGATCAGCCAGAGAGAAGACTAAACTCAAGCTGGCCAGCAGCAGTAAGTCTTATTGAAGACGTTTACTTTAGCACTGACAGTCTTTTCTAAATGGTTTCCCAGCCAACGAGATTGAACACGAGTGGCAGTTAAAAGATAACGCTGGCAATATTCTGTACTTTTTAAAATTTATTTTTTTATTTTTTATTTAGATTTAAATGTTACAAAACACATTAGTTCATACCAGATATGAGGACAATATAAAAAACAAAAAGCAGACAAATTACAGGTACAGTCATCCAGTCAGTTATATGAAAAACCCTGAAGTAGACGAGAGATAGGGGTCCCAGGTTAAGTAGAAAGTGTCTATTGGAGTGTGAAGCATACATGTGATGTATTCGCTGGGAATACACTGCTGTATCACCTTGTGCCATGATTTCTTAGAGGAGGCAGAGTCCTTGATCCAAAAAAGCAAAATAGTCTTCCTGGCAGCAAATGTTAGTAGGTTATAAAGTTGCTTGAGCTTGGGCTGAATCTGAGGATCCATGAGGCCCAGGAGGAGATATTTTGGATTGAGCTGTATGGTAGTATTAAAAATATGGTACAAATCTTTGACCACACCAGACCAATAGTTCTGTATTTTTGTACATGACCACATACAATGAAAATAATCACCAACTTCAGTTTTACATTTCCAGCAGAGTGGGGATAATTGTAAATCCATCTTACTTTCAAGGACAGGTGTTATATGTGTCCGGTGTATAATCCTAAACTGAACAGATTTTGTTCTGTTACAAACTGAAATCTTTACAGCCTTGTCCCATACATCTAACCAAACCTGAGGCTCAATAGGAATACCCATGTCCTTTTCCCAAGCCTGTTTTGCGGCCACTGAAGCAGAAGGGACATTGGCGAGTCATGCTTTATAAAATACACTAATGGATTTCTTACCACTATGAGAACACAAGGCATTCTCTACAGTACACAGGTCATTGTTTGTTAATGTGGTATCTTTAGTAATAAAATGCCTAATTTGCAGGAATCTAAAAAAGTCTACCCTCTCTAAACCAAACTGCTGCTGTGCCGGCTGGAAATACAATAAAGACTGATCTATGAATAGGTCCCCCAGCTTTCTGATACCCTTGTTGAACCATAGTTGAAAGCCATGGTCATTACAACCAGGCAGGAAGTCTGGATTTCTCAGAATAGGAGTAAGAGGAGAGGTGCAGTCAGACCATCCCTCCACTTTACGAACCATCCTCCAAGCCTTTACTGTGTTCAGAGAAATGGGGTTAGAGCAGAGTTCACTATCTGAACTTTTCAAAAAGAGCAAGTTCCAAAGAGGGCAACTAGACTGAGAAGATTCAATATCAAGTCATACTGAAAAAGGATCATTTTTAAACCAGTGGAATATTACACGCAGGTGCACTGCCAAGTGGTAAAACCTTATGTTAGGCAAATCGAGGCCCCCAACGGAGCCAAATCGTTGGAGTGTGGACATTTTCAATTTAGGGTTCCTTTTGCTTTAGATAAAAGAACTCAGCCACCCTTTAAGCACCTTGATAACCTTATTTGTCAGCAAGAGCGGTATCACCTGCATAGGGTAGAGCAGCCTAGGTAAGACACATATTTTAATAAGGGCGACCCTCCCCAGCCATGACAGGGGCATGGTAGCCCAACGCTCCAGATCTACTTTTATGGCATCCTGGAGAGCGGTATAAGTAGCCTTATACATCAAATCAGTACTTTTGTTATTTGTTGTTAAATCTCATTGATAGACTCCACCAGCGTTAGTCAGTCTGTTCCCTACTCTGTCTGTTGCTATACCCAAGCCAACTGGTTCCTACCATAAAACATGAATATTTACAAAGCTCACAAATATTACGTAAGTCAAACAGGGGAAAATGCGTTTGTTGGAGACTATTTTTAGAGGCAAATGAATCCACCTGTGGAGCTGTAAGGAGTATTTGGGGCAGCAGTACAGTGAATGTGGGACTGAGTAAGAATAAACTACTCACTGTTTTAATAGTTTTTGACAAAAATGTTGCTGGTGGCGACAAGCCCTGCATTTTTACATCACCCTGATTCCCCTGTTCATGTGTATTGCTTGTGAAGCAAAGCAAAGAACCAGCTTATTTATTGAGATGTTCTGGTTAAAGGCGAAGTGTGGCAATTTAACTTCATCAGAGCATTGCCACAGAGCAGCAAAAGCCCAGAGAGGGTAGGATGAAAGCCAAACTGTGTGACAGTGTGAGAACAGCCTTTCCAGAATGATCATGTCATGTGAAAAAAGAGTGTGAATGGAAACTGTTGCCTATTTGAAGCCAGCACTATCCAAGTCATGTATGTTTTTACTGTCTGTCGGAATTGTTTTATATCTTTGACACCAAGGTTATGATCAACCCTTTGTTTATCTCATGACTTAATGATGGGAACTCTTCTCAGATGGGATTCCCCGCTCCGTTCTGAAGGACTGGAGGAAGGTGAAGAAGCTGAAGCAGACAGGGGAGTCTTTCCTGCAGGATGACTCGTGTTCAGAAATTGGACCCAACTTGCAAAAGTGTCGGGAGTGCAGGGTGGTCCGCAGCAAGAAGGGCGAGGAGCCGGCACATTCCCCTGTCTTCTGTCGGTTCTACTATTTCAGACGGTATAACTTTCACCAACTTTACATTTGTTTCCTTTCTCTTATGTTTTTCTGACATTTTTATTCATTCCGATGCTTCACACATCCACCCAATATACATTATTCTTCAAGGTCCTGTGGAACCCTGAAGCCCTGCGTAATTGGACCTATAATAAGCCCCTAATTCCTCTTCAAACATGTCTGTGGATGCTTTGCTCTTTTCTTGCCTGACTGCAAGCTCTGATTTAAGAGAGTGCATGTCAAAACAGAGTAACACAGATGGAAGGAGGAAGGAAGGAAGGTCTGTTTTCATAAAAAAAATCCTGCCATGGCTACAACACAGAATATTAAAGTGGTCATATTATGCTCATTCTCAGGTTCATCATTTTTTAGGGCTTGTACCAGAACAGGTTTACATGGTTTCATTTTCAAAAAATACCATAGTTGAACGCTCCGTTTTAGCTATGGAGTGATGCATCTCACTTCTGCAAGATCTATGTCGGGAGCTGCACATGTACAGTACCTAGTAAAGGACTACTAGCCAATCACGAAGCAGAGTAGGGCGGGCCCTGAGAAGCCAGTAAACACGGCTTCGGTTCAGCTGTATATGTTCTCCAACATGGACTGGAGTTTCAGAGTGGTGAGTTATTAATCTGTAACAAACGTAGGAGAGGCAGCAGGTGGACGTCTTGTCACTGTGCGCTGCAGCTGAGGGTGTTTTTCCACCAGTGTTTTTGAGGGCATGTCTGACTAGCCGCTAGGTGAGCATTATGACACGTGTTTTTTTGTGATGTCTCTAGAAGGCGGGAAAAAAAGGCTGGACTACAGACAAGCTCTTTTCAGGCAGTTCAGAGCAGTGTTTTCTGTGTGAGATGGGAACTCCCTTTGGGGTAGACTTTTCACTTTCCAAAAAGGTATATAACTCAATAAAAGAGAGGGAAAAAGCATAATAAGACCTCTTTAATCATATGGCTTTTGCAGTGTGTAATACCACTTTCTGTGTTTCTCCCTCTCAAACATGCACATTTACTGTGAATGCACATTGAACACACATACATACACACACACAAACACACTTGTGTTGGATAAGCAGCAGTTGCAGTCTGGGGTCTAACGGGGTAAATCTGCCAAAGAGGATATTCTGCTTTATAATCTTTTCCTCACTGCAGATCTGCTGCAATCTCTGTCTCCCCCCTCCCTTTTTCTGCATCTCCATTTCTAAATCTGGCTCTCTCTCACCCTATCTCACCTCCTCCCTGTCTGACCCAGTAGCCTGGGAATTTATGAACCTGTACTTCCAGTGGCTGCAAGATTTTGAAATGAAAAGGGAAAGCTTTATAAATATGTGTGATGTTGTTCTGCCCCTCGCATCTCCCTCGCCTACCAAATCCTGGTCAAAAAATGTAGTCTGCTTCAGCAACTTCAGAGAAGTGATGTGAGTGGATAAACTAAGCCGCTACATCCAGAATTTACCAGCGTTTGACTGGAGACCCTTTCTGACAGAATTCTGAAGAATATCCTACTTTACTTTATGTTTGTGAAGCAAAAGTAACCATAGCTATACTTAAGAATGTATGTGGCACTTACCGCTTGTATAATTTATCAGCACTGCAAGGGTTTCCCTTGTCCAACTGCAATTTAAACAGCATGCAAACATGTTACACGTTGCGCACATATCTGATCATGATAATACATATCTGAGTCTACCCAGTGGTTGTGAATGATGCTTTTCATATGTATCTACTTTCAGTACCTTTACTGGACAAACTAACTAATTTACAAGTAACTTGTTTCCTCCCATGCAGGCTTTCCTACAGTAAAAATGGAGTTATCCGGATGGATGGCTTCTCCACTCCAGACCAGTTTGATGATGAAGCCCTGGCCCTGTGGGTCCCTGGGGTGATGGAGGAGAGCCACCTGGACCAAACCACAGCCAAGTATATCCTCAGCTTCATCGGAGACAAGTTCTGTCAGATGGTTGTGACTGAGAATACTGCAGCCACCTGGGTCAAGAAGGATGGTAAGGTGCCTTGAAAAATGGCTGCCAATTTGATTAAATAACTGTAACTATGTTAACAATTGAACCCGTTTTGTTTGTGTTTCAGCCAAGCTGGCGTGGAAACGAGCTGTGAGGGGGGTGAGAGAGATGTGTGACGCCTGCGAGGCAACACTCTTTAACATCCACTGGGTTTGTCAGAAATGTGGCTTTGTTGTCTGCTTGGACTGCTACAAGGCCAAGGAGAGAAGGAACTCCAAAGGTCAGTTTTGTGTATGTTTGGACAGTTAAAGTTGGAGTCAAATGAGAGGCCAGACAAGCAGGCTATATATAAATGTCAGGTTCACTTACTTCTTTAGAACATGCTTCTGTTCTTTACTTTTCTTTTTTTTTTTTACGTGTTCTGGCTGCACTGTAAGTTCCAGGTGTTTTCATCCTGGAAGTACAGGTGGCAATGATTCATCAGACCCCCCAAAAACTTCATGTATAAATTTGGAAACCTAAACATAAAATCTGAACCTGAACATGACCTGACAAATACTTAATTGACATTCAAAGCAAATGGAAACAGTTGATCTGTTTATTTTTTACTGACTTGCGGTATGCAAACATGTCTTTATAGTTACCAGATTATTATAGTATCTTACAGTACAGTTGTACAATTTACTGCATAACCTTTCTCTAAGTAACCTGGTGTCTTGTCAGCATGTAAACAT
This sequence comes from Micropterus dolomieu, assembly GCF_021292245.1. NCBI lineage: Eukaryota > Metazoa > Chordata > Actinopteri > Centrarchiformes > Centrarchidae > Micropterus > Micropterus dolomieu. The sequence continues at coordinate 1,843,367 of NC_060163.1, read as the reverse complement.
ACTGCATGTGTATGTAAGCTTCCTCCTCTCTAAATCAGCATTTAGTGAAAGGTGTGCATGCGTGCACACTTATAGGGATTATTACAGCAAGTGACTTGTATCTCTCTTTTTTTGATCAGATAAAGAACTATACGGCTGGCTGAAGTGTGTGAAAGGCCAGCCTCATGATCATAAACACCTGATGCCAACACAGATCATACCTGGCACAGGTACACTATACACTCCTGTCTCTTTATCTTCCTGTTTACACCATGTCTGCATTTCACGGTCCTTTATTTCTTAGCTGCTTTCTCGAGTCATTTCCTGAACACACATACAGTAGACTAGTGCTGATGTGGGTTGAAGATTGATAATGTTTTTTTTTAACTCAACCAATGGCAGTCGTCATGCGATTGCAGTAATGCATTAACTTTCAAAAGGTTGAGGTTGTTTTCCCCATAAACCTTTTTCCTGAAATGTGTTTCAGTGCTGACAGAGTTGGTGACTTCCATGCACTCTTTGAGAGAAAAACACAACATCAAATCCTACTGTCCTTGTACCAACAAGCAGAACCTCCTCACCAAACTTCCAGCCACCAACGGAGTCTCACAGGTACTACTGACTATTTCTTTCTGAGCTAGGAGGCTGTGTGTCACAATAATTGTTTTTATAGTTATCTAATATGTTGTTTGAAATGTACTGTAAATGTTAGCTATGGACACCTAACGTGTTGACTTCTAGAAGGCCACAACAGACAGCAGGCAAAACTAGAGTAACCCCAACATGCACCAGGAATAACTTTTAATAAATAACTTTCCCTTGTTGAATGAAATACTATATACTATGTACTCTGCAACCAAGTAATATTTGTTTGTGTGCTCTTAAATTCATGATCACCAAGGTATAATTGTAAGAGTGGAAACCCAATGTTGTTCTAGTGGGCCCTACCTGGCTTACAGATGCCTTACAGATGCTAACTGATGGTTGTTGTTGCACAGAACAGCTACCGACCCTTAAAATTAAATTTCAAATGACCTGAGTCTACCTGCTGGCAGTAACGGTATGGATGCTCTAATGTGCCATTATTTATTCTGGAGCAGACGGGTCAGATGAAACCAATAAACATATTAAATACCAATCAGGTGGAAAGAGGGTCATGAATTTTATGTTTTCTATTTTATGTTTAAATGCAAAATATTAGAGTTTGGCTGATTATTGAATAAATTGGGAAGTTATTATACATTTTGTTGGGACGATTTTGCCTTTACAGGATCTGGAAGAGGAGCGCTTAAACCTTTCCTGCATTATCACTGTTTACAGTGACTTTTCACCCTCTCTCTGACCTTCTTTGTATAACAAGCTGAACTTGTCATTGTTCTGTCAACCTTTAACCCTCACCTTTTGCCAGGTTCTGCAGAACGTCCTGAACCACAGTAACAAACTGTCTCTGGTGAAAGCTGAGCCAGGCTCTGACCGAGGAGGCACCAAGGCAGAGACAAACGGAGGAGGTGTTGGAGGAAGCAGTCCAGGCAGCGATGCAGGAAGTGCTGCTGTCACCCCACCAGAGTCCCAGTCACCTCTGCACTTTCTGGCTGATCTGGCAGAGCAGAAATCTAGGGAAGAAAAGAAAGGTGAGGGGAAGTTTTCAGAATGGGGAGAGATTAATTTGCTTTATGCTGTTAACCTTTAGAGTCAGTACAATCCTCTAGACCTCCAGAAAGTACATTGGTGATTAGCAACCTCTTTTTACCCCTGCCTCCCTCCTAACAGAAAACAAGGAGTCAGTGCTGTTGGGTAAATCAGTGAAAGAAGACAAAAGGGGAGAAAGCCTGGAGGTCCTGCAGCAGTGTAAAACCACCTCACTCATGGCTAACAGTACGGAGCAGGGCTCCACACTCAGAGATCTGCTCACCACCACAGCAGGGAAACTGAAGCTGGGCTCTACTGATGCTGGAATCGCTTTTGCACCAGTCTACTCTACTGCTTCACAGGTACATTTATCTACACACCTACCCTAAGTATGCTGTGATATATGTATAATAAATATAAATGTATTATTTATTCATTTATTCTACAAAAACAACATCACATCTCTTTTACCACCTTGTCTTGTCAATGCACACTGCAAAAGTGGGAGAGAAATCAGGTTTAAATATTGAAATATTATTTTTCCTCTTCATAAAGACTGGAAAAGGTGGGCGGACCATGCCCAATATCCTTGATGACATCATCGCTTCAGTAGTTGAGAATAAAATCCCCGCCAGCCGCCAGAACATCACCACCAAACTGTCAATCAAGCAGGAGCCTGTCACCCTAGGCAACAATAACAACAACAACAACCCTGCCTCTGCTGTTACTGAAGATGCCAAACCAGAGAGGAAGAAGTCAGCGCCTGTTACTGCAGCAGTGTCAGAGGAATCAGCCAATCACTATCCAGATATTTCCCATTGCTGGTTAAACAACAGACAGTTACTGTGGCTCAAAGATCACCGCAACCAGAACAACTGGAAGCTGTTCAGAGAATGCTGGAAACAAGGACAGGTATACATCAGTCTTACTAACAGTAACTGCTGTAGTAGTCATAGTCATACTGTACTAATATTAATTAGTAAAGTTATTAGTGATTCCCGCAGCCAAATGAATGGTTTTGTGTTTGTCCAGCCTGTGTTGGTGTCAGGGATCCATAAGCGACTGAATGCCAGTCTGTGGAAAGCTGACTCCTTCAACCAGGAGTTTGCAGACCATCAGGGAGACCTCCTCAACTGTAAAGACCAGGTGGTGTCCAACTCCGGAATCAAGGAGTTCTGGGATGGATTTGAGGACCTCACCAGTGAGTTCATGTCCGCTTGGTCTCACTGTTCTGGTTTCATTGATTCCAACAGCCGCTTACACACGTCACCGATGTGAGATGATGTCACCATGAACAGTGCTAAACAATTATTGACTCAGTCTAACTAAAGTCGTCTTACTGTTCAGAGCGACCCAAATCCAAGGATGGAGAACCTATGGTCTACAGACTGAAGGACTGGCCATCTGGAGAGGAGTTCATGGCCCTAATGCCCTCAAGGTTTGCATACACACATTTCAGTCTTTTTCACTGTGTTACCCCCTGTGCAGCAGAATCTTTAGCTTTACAACCCAAAACAAAAAATGTAAACTGCTAAAAATGCTAACGATGCATTTCATCAGCACAGGATACAGAAATATGCTAAAGACATTGTGAGCCCTTCTGAAAGAGGTGTCTTTGCAGATATGATGACTTGATGAAGAACCTGCCCCTGCCAGAGTACTCAGATCCAGAGGGCAACCTCAACTTGGCCTCCCACCTGCCATCTTTCTTTGTCAGGCCAGATCTGGGGCCAAGACTATGCTGTGCCTACGGTAGGAAGGCAATCTACTACTCTTCACTCTCTACTAATAAAAATTAGTGAGGAGATAAGATATGATGAGCTTAGTTAGTGGCTAATCAGTAGTTTACCAAGTTGGATTCCAATCACTTCTTGTAGCACAGTCCTGGAGTTCACAAATCTGTCTAGACTCATACATCCACACCTGACAAACATCTGGAGACTGGATTTGATCTATTGGTAGGTGGGTTTAACCCAGGATATGTATGTAGTGAAGAACTACTTGATAGTTTTCTGATTACCAATAATTCTGGTTGATATTAAGTAAACGTCCCCCTGTCCTTACCCCTGCTGCATTATGCACACCCTTTTGACGTTGCAGTCCATAGTTTTATCATTCCAGTTGAAATGTTTTATGCAGATGGGACCCCCTGTACCCTTCTTCTTATGAATAAGTGTTTTGTCTCCCTGTAGGTGTAGCTGCGTCTCAGGACCAGGACTTTGGGACTGCCAACCTCCATGTAGAAGTTTCAGATGTCGTCTCTGTTCTGGTCTATGTGGGAGTAGCTAAAGGCAATGGAGTCCTGTCTAAAACTGGTAAGGCTTACTACAGTCAGTTAAATCATCAGCTTAAAAGACTGGGTGGACTAACATGAACGTATTCTCAGTTACTGTACAGGAAGGAAGGGAGAAAAACAAAACAATGAAGGAATGAATAAAGGCCTGACTTTTGTTTTGTTAGCTCTGCTCCCCTCCTCCCCCACTCATCATAATTAACACCAGGATTCACAGACACACACTGACACTTGTCATCCTTGGAAATATCCAAATATCTCTCTTCAAAGAGTTGACTTGACTTTAACACTATACTCTTTATAAATACTGTGTCAAGCTGCTGCTTTAGCTGTGTGTTAGAGTTACAGACTTGAATATTTTGTTTTTAATTCTTGTCAGTTTATTTCACAGCACACTTTGCAGAATACAGAAAAATGGAGCCTTAAGGAAACAGATGCTTTAAGAGTTGCAAACACAGGGGTCCTGAATGGAAGATTAATGATACACAATTGAAACACAATAACACAATCAAGTAGTACCTAGCTTGCTGAAATAGCACCCACTTTTCAGTTTCTTTTGGTGTTCTCATTTTTTCAGCCTTGCCTTGTGAGACAGCATTATCTTTTGCATGAATAATGTATAAACAAACACTAAACACTGTTAGTTAAAAGGTAATGATTTGCTTTCTTCTCTATGTATCATATTGTAAACCAAATAGCTTGGGATTTTTTTTACAGTTGAGAAGAGCAAGACTAGTGATGGGTGTTGGATGGATGTATTTTTGACGGACTAAAAGACAAAATACTGAATGATTACTTGATACATTTTTGAAAAAATTTTAATGATAATCAAATGCAGCTTTAGAAACACAAGTGTGTGTGTCTGTGTGTAGGAGTGTTGAAGCGTCTGGAGGAGGAGGATGTAGATGAGGGGGTTCGGAGAAGGCTGAAAGACTCCAGTGAGACACCGGGGGCACTGTGGCACATCTACCTCAACAGAGACATGGACAAAGTCCGAGAGTTCCTGCACAAGGTCAGCACTCTGATAAAGATACTGAAGAACTGCAGCAGCTTCAAATGAAAATGTAGAGGACTTCAGTACAAATATTGATCTCACTAACACCTTCCTCTTCCCCCACTTACCAACCACCACCTCAGCTCTGTGCGGAGCAGGGACTGGATGTGTCGCTTGACCAGGACCCAATCAGAGAACAGAGCTTGTACCTGAGCAGGAAGCAGCGTCAGCGGCTGCTGGATGAACACGGAGTTCAGGGCTGGACTGTGGTTCAATTCCTGGGAGATTCTGTACTTATTCCAGCAGGGGCCATGCACCAGGTATATACAACATTCACACTCACACACACACACACACACACACACACACACACACACACACACACACACACACACAGATCACCACACATGTAAAATAATGGAAATATTTTCCCTGAGTTATGGTATTCAGATTATTGTTGATTCAGATTTCAGACTTTTGGCACTCGTCATGCATCTTCACAGTCCTTTTAGACTTTTTTATCCAGGGATCAGTAAAGTGTCCTCACATCCTCCCTCCACCCTCTGTCCTGTCTGTCAGGTCCAGAACCTCCACAGTTGTGTTCAGGTCATCAATGACTTTGTGTCTCCCGAGCACGTGGCCAACTCCTTCCACCTGACCCAGGAGCTCCGACCCAATAAAGAGGAGGTCAACTATGAGGACAAACTACAGGTGATGGAACACAGCTCAGTCATTTAACACAACCCTGTTCAAATCATTTTCTAATGTGGAGTGAATATGCTTTCTCTCACTGGCTTTTATTAGATTTACTGATTCAGTCAGCTTGTGTGTGTGTGTGTGTGTGTGTGTGTGTGTGTGTGTGTCATTACAAAACGTGGACAGAGAGTGGCAGAATGAGTCATCACGAGCGATGTTCTCAGTACATTGAGTCCCTCTGCTCTGAATACACTCCACACATCCTCCCATAGACAGGATTGAACATGAGTCTCTGTCTGCCTGTTTGTAATTAAATTATGTCTATACACTGTCTATTTTTAACTCCAACTAGATTACATTACATTACATTTAGCTGACGCTTTTATCCAAAGCGTATTACAATTGCTATGCATTTCAGAGGTCACACGCCTCTGGAGCAACGATTGGTCAAGTGTCTTTCTCAGGGACACAATGGTGGATGGGTCACAGTGGGAATCGAAGCCGGGTCTCTCACACCAAAGGCATGTGTCTTATCCATTGCACCATCACCACTAAAAATGAGAAATCCTGTTTCATCATTACTATAAATTTTATGTTTGCGTGAAATAATTCTACAGTGATTACACTTCATGATTCAGCTCCACCCCACCATGTTGTAAACAACATACATACAGTACAAGTATGTATTGACAGATGTGTAAGTGTTGAAGAGAGAGCAGTTGAACCCAACTTTGTTTCCTGAAACAATAAAAGGAATGAATAATAGTTTCTTATACATTTAGAACTGGCTCCATCTTTGAACTGTTTGTTTTTTTTAAATATATTTTCTATATCATATTGTCATATACCCCTGAGTGTCATTTACTCAGGGGTGACCTCTGTCTAGACACACTGCTCTGCCAGAAAGGTAGCGCTGCAGAGATGGGTTTCTTAGTGGCCTTCCTGTCCAGGATTCTTCTACTTGAGTAGTCCTGATGGCTCCACACTTCTTCCATATTACAATGATGAAGCCAACTGTCTCCTCAGATGTTCCAAAGGTTTATCAGTCGATAATAGATATCAGTAGATTTTCCCCAAGTCTGTACTTACAGATAACTACAGAGACTTTCCTGGACTTCATGTCAATGCAGTCTTAATGTGGGAGTGTTTGAAGACAAGTGTGCAAGGGGGGAGTGTATGAAAATGCCTGAGTACTGTGTGTCTTTCTAAATAATGTCCACTCACTCATTTGGCATAGTTGCACTCACATCAAATCCTAGATAAATCTTAAGAATGGTAAAACAAAACCAGACTGGATCTGAACTCACTTTACAGGTTTACACTGAGGGATCCGAATCCATATTTAGACCAGGTATTTACTGTGTCCCTGTTTTAATGGATTTTTGTGCTAATGTTCTATAACTGCAAAATCCATAACACAAAATGTCGACTTTGCTGAGCTGCTGAAATTTAAAAACACAACAGGCTGCTTCCATCCTGCCTGCTAAAGACTGGAATCAGGCCTACAGTGATAAAATGTGAAATCACTTTGATTATCATCTAAACTTTATACACTGTTTGAAATTGTGATATAGTATTGTATTTCTGCTTCTTTGTTGTTTGTGTGTGTATTTCTTATTGCCAGTTAACTGTATACTGTATATAGGGTTAAAGGTGAGGTTTTAGGGTCATCGCTCGGAATAGTTTTGTACCGAAGTTAAATAATTAAACAGGGAGAACATAAATCTGTATATAGTACGCATATTGCAGGAGTATCTGAGAACTGAAGAGGGGGATGCAGCCCTGAAATTACAAAATAATGTTTTACAAAACTTTCATACATAGCTTGCAAAGTGTGGAAGTGTGTATGTATAAAGGATGCTGTAGGTTCACAACGATTCAGGTCTATCCTAACACAACGGTCAGGTGCCCATAGAAACAGGTTGTGCTTGCTATAATTGTTCCTCTGTTCCGACAGTGGAAGTGATGGGGGGCAGACAACCTCTGGGTGTTACTATACCTCCACTCCAGCTCAGCAAACAAACTTTGGAAAGTATTCACTTAATTTATCGAAATCAAGCTGCCAAAGCACCATTTACATCATTTACTTTGGCGGTGCATCAGAGAGGGATCTCCTGATGGCCAGTAGAACAGCAAGTAAAACCAGTTTCTGTGTTCATATGGGCACCTGGTTGTTGTTTTTAATATGGACATGAAAATATAAACCTGTCCTTTAAACAGTTATACTGTGTGTTCAGTTCTGATACACAACACTTGATTGGCTCATAGCCACTTCAAATACTACACTGAAGCTGATGATACACGGAGCAACTTTTAGAGCAATGGTGCGGGGCAATGTTGCTGTCAATGGTAATGAGTAAAGATTACTACCATAATCCCCTTCCACCATCACTCCCCCACCCTCCCCGCACTACCGCTGTTCAAAATATAGTCAGACTTGCCACCAGCAACATTGCTCAAAAAGTTGCCCCGTGTATCATCAGCTTTAGTTTTTGGTTCAGGATTGAAGTACGAGCTCTGTCCCAGTCTGACGTTAGTAATGAAACTCTTGTGGAATACGTGCAGCTGTGAAAACTCTGTCTCCTCATCCTCAGGTGAAGAACATCCTGTACCACTGTGTAAAGGAGGCCGTCAGCTCCCTGAAGAGGGGTAGCGCTGAGGAAGATGACGAGGAAGAGAACTCATGACACCCCATCGGCGGCATCCACGCCTTCAAGAGAGGGACATGACTCCCATGAGCACCTCGCTCTGCCTACTCCCACCTCCTCACGTGGAGGACTGTTATCACGTGACTGCAAGAGGTGGTGATGTGACCCATGGGTACTGCACCTGCATCACACATCCAGGTGGCCAGTGAGAGCCACGCCCATCTCCATCATCACCCCAAACCTTCAGTGCCAAGAGGAGACAAACACAAGACATGAGGGGCCACTGGATAGGCAGGGATTAAACCTCAACTACCACACCTCTTTGTGTTTCATAAACTCAGAACACAGGGAGGACAGAGGATGAAGAGGGCAGCATGTTGGTTGTGAGCCTTATAAAAGCCACTACGCTGGAGTGAAACAGCACTACAAGCCTCCAATGAAACAAAACGGAACTCTTTAGTGTGAATGAGTTTCCTTGGAGACTCAGACTGGTCACAGGTTTGATGGCAGCAGCAGTGATGATGAAGACACTGCTGCTCTCTCATTGTAATCTGCTGTGGATTATAAAGGCCAGGAGGTTTAATCCCTGTTTTTAGCAGCAGCCCACACAACGTCTTGGATAGAAGATTTTTCTGATCACGTCAGCATCACCAGCAGCAAGCAGCATCAGGATCAAAAAAAGCAAGAAAAAAGGTTTGAGGGGGAAAAAAATGCAAAACAGAAATCTCAGATGTTTCAGTCAGCAGGCAGTGAGCTCTGCTGCTCCCTCCTTTTTTGTTCCTTCTGTGATTTGTCTGTTCATGTCCTCTTTTCTAGTTCTGTTGTTTTATTTCCTCTGTGAAGATGTATTTATTTTATAGCTCTATGGTATGCGATGTTATTGAGAGAAAAAGCATTGATGTAAATGTGACTTGTACAGTTTTTTTTCTTTGCTATGTGATTTTCAGTTGTAATACGGCTCTACTGTGATGGAGGACACACACACACACACACACACACACACACACACACACACCAGCTAATGCCTGTAACTTTGGGAAATGTTGATGCTCTACAGTCCTCATGCCATAAATACATTTATTGAAAATGAACTGCCAAACTATTGTAAAGACTGTGTAAACTTGTATTATGTAAAGAAAGAAAAAAATGGCTTCTACACTTCAGCATTTTATGAAAAAAAGTATTTGCTGTAACATTGAGACATTTACAAAAAAAGATGTAATTTATTTAAAAAAGAATGGGTTGTCTTGTTTTTGTTTTGTTAAGATTTACTATGGTGAACTTTTGAAGTTAAAAGATAAAATAATGAAAACTATAATATGTAAATATATACATATAAACAGTCACTGAGGTATTTTTTTAAAACATGGCTTGCTTCAAGTTCACATTTTAAAGTGCAAGTGTTACATGCTTTGTACATTGAAGTTCAAAAGGGTTTTACATTTTCCATTAAAATGGATTTATCAAACATTTTGTGTTGTGTTTTCAATGTAGGGCTACACAATTTGGAGATATTGCGATTATTGTGGACAATATTACGATTTGCGATTCAATTATGATGGAACAAATGGTGAGTCTACTTCCTTGATTATCAAGGAAAATGCACAAAAAATGACATGTTAGATTGTGTATTTTTCAACTTGAACAAAGTTAAACAATAAATATTTAGAACAATAACTAGTATAACGTATAACAGTACCAAGGGGAGCGTGTTGCTCTACGAGGAGGCGGCTAGAAGGAGCAAATATTGGCACACTGGCAATGGCTAAATCTGTCCACTGCAGAGGCTATATCCACTATTTCTATTTATTTATAAGGACAGCACACATTAATCAACATTACTGTAAATGAGCCAGTGTTAGCCTACTGGCTAATTTTCAACTGCAGTCCTTCAGCAAGATGTTTTTAAACCTTAATTGATACCTGGAGGTGGAGCTAGTTTACATGAGTGTATTAGTATAATATTATAACATTAAATAAAGAGTATAATGTTCAGTTAATAGTATACTGTTAGTAGAACAATAACAGCCTATATTAATTACAATAGTGTCATTTCATCTAATAGTATACTATTTTACCACTAGTTGAATATTATTTCAACTATTGTTTCATTTCTGTGGGGTTTATTTAATCCTTGTGCAAGAAAAAAGGCTCTATATTGGTGTCTTATTTGTTAATGCAATGAACTAACTTATCAATAATCATATTGTTCAACATCTGAAAGTTTGCTGTAGAACGTCAACCTTTTTTTAATGTCCCGCCCCATCCAGGCTGTGATTGGTCTGTTGCCAAACTGACTGACAAGCACGTCGGCTTAATGAAAAGTTGAACGTGTTGAACAACAAAAGACACCGATACAGTTAACGTTAAATGGCCAGCGAGCCAAACCCAAAACTTACTTATTTTCCCTGTTTTCTTCTGTCTTACTGCTTTAGCTGCTGCCGAAGTCTCTCTGTCTCAGAGCGACCGGAGCACCGGCATTTTTCTGGGCGCTCTGGAGACAAGGCCGACTGTAGCGGTAGGTTGTTGTCTTAAAAGTTACTCACACACTGCTCATGAATCATTTTTCTGATTGCGCGTATCTGTTTGTAGAGGCACGTGAGAGAGCTCTGTGTGGGCGGGGATAATGAGGAGACAGCGGCGCACAGGGAGGAGAGAGTCGCACACACCTTTTCTGTTTTAGAAATCGCACATGTCGACATCGTGATTGCGATTAGATTAATCGTGCAGGCGCGATATTCAGGTGAAGACACTGGAAATGAATAACCAAATGGGTTTACATTTTCTTTGTTGTTCCATTCAAAAATTACTAAGGAAGAACCTTTTTGCGATCATGAAAGAATTTTCAAATCACACCCACAGTAATATACAGTATTTCCTGTTATACCATAATTTACTGTGTTTCCTGGATCACAAAAGTCACATTTCCAGAAAGGGATGAATGTATATTGAGCCATAGTAAACTGGTGAAAGAGTTTGCCTTTGATTTTGTGTCAGGGTAAATGGGCGACTTATGATCGGGTCAGCACAACAAAATCCGTCCAGCTCACAACTTAATAACAAGAAAATAAATATCTACAGGTGATGCTCAATCTCAAAAGGATGTTGATAGTAAGTGGTTGAAAGTTAGAAAAAGGTCTGGATGCTATCCACTGACCACGTGTTAAGACTTGCGCTGTGTGATCTCACCACTAGGTGGTGCTGTTATTCCATGTTATGTTGAGAAAACAATATCAAATCAAAAATGTATTCTTGTATGTATGTCATGTTTAGTGATGCATCTCCAAGATCTTGCAGTGATTGATGGCCAGTACAACCAACCAAAGCAGCCTTCTTTAGCCCGAATTTCGAGGACATCACCCATCTTTTCCCACCTTGTGTGTAGGCCCTACTCCTGACTTGTTCAGTTTTGTGCTATGTCTGAAATCCAGACTACAAACTGGGTTCATCCCACAGCTGCAGTCGGATTCTTAGTCTTATGTCATAAATGTAAATAAACAGCCGCTGAAGCCCTGATGTCAGTGTGTTCACTGGTTCATGTCTGGATCCATCACACAGCAGCCATGTTCATGTCTTCTTTACTGATGTTATCTTACAGGATGTGTAGGCATTAAAGTTATTGTTAAGTCATCCTTCTCTTTTTCACTTCTTCTGTCGGTAGAATCCACTTGAGCCAAGATCATTTGCATTTAAACTCTGGCCAGTTTATTACAGGCTGTTCCTTCAGTGTGTTATTTTTTAAACTATTATGTAGTCTGCAGATACACAGACTAGCTGTATTCAGAATTGCTGTAAACCTTTGTGATGATGGTGTGACATCATCTTCCTAACACCATTAAACAGAAATAAAGACAACATAACAGTGAAGTGACACTGAACACATAATTTGTATCTGAGGGAGCAGCTGAGGTGTCAGTCAGCGTCTTAGTATTCATCTTTTATTTAGAGTGTCAGTGTACCTTGTGAGGTTTTAACTGCTCTTACATGCACTACTCAGACATCACAGGAAGAGAGAGCTGCAGAGCAATCCAGACATTCTTATTGTTTATAGTTCACTGTGAGACCAACTATCAGAGCTGAGTTCATGTGTTGCATACATATCAGTATAATACAGAATTGATTTGCAGCAGTGAGACGAATTAATGCATATGAGTCAGAGGACTGCTGAATTAGCTTTGGAAAAGAAAAGGTGAATCATCATAGAATCCAGCAGCAGGGCGCCAGTCTCTGTCTGTGTCAGCCTCATCCTGTAGCTTTATCACAGACCAAATGAAACTTCAGATCAAATAATAAACACCAGAAATGCATTGGGATTCCTTATCTACAACAATTCTGTAAAGACAAAGACTAAAGGTAATAAAATTCAGTGAGAGAAAGCCAATATGACTTTAGAGGAACCTGATTAAGAAACAGTGCATGGCCAGATTCATCTGCTGGGGGGCCTAGGGAGAAATTTGGATGCCCCCCCCCCCCCCCCCCCCCCCCCCCCCCCCCCCCCCCCACACACACACATCAATTACTCACCAATTGTGCACAGCTTTTCAAGCTGCAAGAACACCTTCATTTGATCAGCATACATTAATTTCAAAACTGGAATTTGACACACCTTAACACCCCATCAAGACATTTGATAGTGTGCTTTAGGGCGTGAAAACTACTTTTCAATTCAAACTAATATTCTCAATTGCTTACACACATTTGCTCAAAACCCCACACAAAACTCCATGAATCTCTTGCAAAAGCAAACACTGCATTCAAAACAATGTAATGTCTTCTCAAAATGAAACTTTGTCTTCAAAAAACACGCACACATTAAATGAACAGACATTTCTAAGAGCCAGCTGAACACTGGTGTGCTCACTGGAACACTCTATGATGAGCAGCTTGATAGCTGAACGCTCTGGCTCCTAGTCTACTTTTGGAGACTCTAGGAACCGCAAGTAACCCTGCATTCTGGGAGCGTAGTGCTCTGGTGGGGTAGTAAGGTACTGTGAGCTCTACAGGAGAACTATGATCTCTTTTCATGGTTCTTATCAGTACGCGTGACCATGATCATATTGACGTTGGATCGATCTCTGGCAATCTTCTGCAGATGTGTCCAGACATCCAGCATTCCTTGTGTCACAGAGGGGCTTCTGATCATGAGGCTGCTGGTCATAAACTTTCCACCTTCATGAAGAAACAATTTCCTCTGTGGTGCTGATGGATGGAGAGTAAGGTGGAAGGAAACGGGCTGTAAACACTCGCCACATCGTCGTGTACAATTACAAAATGTTCTGGATATGCCTCACCTGCCCCCTCTCCTCACTCGGCCAATCTTTGATAGAGGTCATCGAGCATTGAAACCAAGGGCCGTATTCCAAAAGTGGCCTTTTATTATATGGCACACCTGTTGTCTGATCAGCATCTTAATATGCCACATCTGTGAGGTGGATGGATTTCCTCAGCAAAGGAGAAGTGCTCACTAACACAGATTTGTGAACAATTTGAGAGAAATAGTCCTTGTTTACATAGAGAAAGTCTTAGATCTTTGAGTTCAGCTCATGATGGAGTGTTGTGTTCATAATTTTGTTCAGTGTAGTATGTTTTATATGTGTGTGTTTAGCATGAAGGGGCTACAGCTCAGTTTAACAAATACATTACCCTGATTAATAAATAACAGTTCTGATTCATTTCTGTGAGGTAGCACAATCCAATCAATGAAGGAGAATAAATAATGGAATCTTGGTTTATGCTGTAAGTAAATTCACTAAGATATTGACCCTAACCCTGTTATTGCTTTGAGATCATTTTGTAGTCAGTGTTACTGTTGCCTGTGTTCTGGTACCAGAGTTGGTACTCCGATGTGTCAGGTGATTTTGTTCGTGCATTATGGATGTGAGATGAACTGAAGCTGAGCTGCATGTCGGTAAAGAGAATTGTGTGACCAGTTTTCAAAAAGTGAACTCAGTGTAGAGACATGTACGGAAGCACTGAGTAGTAAGTGAAACAGAGATTGTCACTAAATTGTCTTCTCTCATGTTCATGATGTAAAGACAGGTGAGAAAAATACAATTTCTTTTATCTGCGAAAAAGTTTTGGCAGGATCACTTTTCATTCTGATTTTTCAGGTTCAGATTTTTCCTTCAATTACATCTTCTTCTTTGACTTTCTTAGAGTTAGTTTTTCCTCAATTGCTTAACCCTTAAGAGTTCCTCGGGATATTATGTGCCATTCCGTTTATTTTCAAGCCATTTTGGCTGTGTTGAATGTATATAGCTCAAATTTGCCAGAGGATATTCTTTTTAAAGAAATTTTCAAATTGTCGTGTCAGTTCCTTAAATTAGCTTAAAATGGCTAAGCTACGCAAAAACCGACACATTCGTCCCTTAGGACAAAAAATGCCCCATTGAAAATGCGTTTTTTGATCCCGCATTTATCCTAACCTAAACTGATGCATTCCTTTATGTTAATATTTCATTTTACACTACTAGCTTTCAATTTTTTATTTTTATATCTGTCCACCAGTTTGTGCTACTTTTTCCCCTTTTACAGCATGCAGCAAAATTTCACACTTTTTAACTGTTTTCTGCGAGGGAGTCTTGCCCCTGAAATGATGTGTGTGTGTCATATTGATGTTGGATGATGGTGTCTGTGTAAAAGAAAGGTCTGTGTGTGTGTGTGTGTGTGTGCACACATGTGTGTGTGCGCGTGTGTGTGTATGTGCACGCGTGTGTCCAACTTCATCTTCAAAGTCTTTTCTCTTTGAAGGCCACACTCTGCATTATGAACTAATCCAGGAATGAAAACGATGAGCAGCGAGAACCAAAACAAAATTGGGACATTGTTTTTGTTCTCATTCAGGTTGTTTATGCAGGTGCACTGCAGCCATGGTTAAACACTCACTGGCCACTTTATTAGGTACACCTTACTAGTACCGGGTTGTAGACCCTTTCGCCTGCAGAACTGCCTTAGGCCTAGTCCACACGGACGCGGGTATTTTTATAACTGGAGTTTTTCCTGTGTTTCCAAAAGAAAAATCTGTCTACATGAAAATGCAAAAACACGCTATCAAGCGCTACCAAGATCATGCCAAGCCACCAGGAGGCAATATGACCCTAACCGTAAAGCCATGTTGGCCAATCAGTGCCTAATAATATTGGAAACAAAGCAGGCAGTGGCCTGACATCAAACACAGCAGACAACGCTGCACGCACTCTTACATCGCAAGGCAAAAACTCTGGTTTTACTGTCAACATAACACTGCAACATTTGCAGCATTTCTTACAATCATCACCCTGGCAGGGGTTTTCTAAAATGTTTGGATTTCAGTGACCTGATACTACGTTTCCATGTGTACGGTACGAACGCATAGAAAAAGTCACAGTTTTGAAAATACCCGTGTTCGTGTAGACAGGGCCTTAATTCTTCGTGGCATATTTTCAACAAGGTGTTGGACACATTCCTAAGAGACTTTGGTCCGTATTGACATGAGAGCATCATGTAGTAGTAGTAGTTGCTGCAGATTTGTCAGCTGCACATTCATGATGTAAATCTCCTGTTCCACCACATCCCAAAGGTGTTCTATTGGATTGAGTTCTGGTGACTGTGGAGGCCACTGGAGTTCAGTGAACTCATTGTCATGTTCAAGAAACCAGTTTGAGATGATTTGAGCTTTGTGACATGGTGCATTATCCTGCTGGAAGTAGCCATCAGAAGATGGTACACTGTGGTCATAAAGGGATGGACAACAACAATACTCAGACGCATTTATACAATGGTCACTGGGGCTCCAAGTGTGTCAAGAAAATTTCCCCCACACATTACACCACCACCAACCGTTGATCCAAGGCAGGATGGATCCGTGCTTGTTGTTTACGCCAGAATCTGACCTGAGCATCTGAAATCGAGACTCAGACCAGGCAACGTTTTTCCAATTTTTCTATTGTCCAGTTTTGGTGAGCCTGTGTGAACTGTAGTTTCCTGTTCTTAGCTGACAGGAGTGGCACCCGGTGTGGTCTTCTGCTGCTGTAGCCCATCAGCTTCAGGATTCAACGTGTTGTGCATCAGATATGGTATTCTGCATACCTTGCGAGTGATGAGTGGTTATTTGAATTTCTTTTGCCTTTCTGTCATCTCGAACAAGTCTACCCATTCTCCTCTGACATCAACAAGGCATTTCTCGTCCACACAACTGTATATTTTCTCTTTTTCAGACCATTCTCTGTAAACCCTAGAGATGGTTGTGTAAATCCCAGTAGATCAGCCGTTTTTGAAATACTCAGACCAGCCCGTCTGGCACCAACAACCATTCTGATGTTTGAACTACAGCAAATTGTCTTGACCATGTCTACATGCCTAAATGCATTAAGCTGCAGCCATGTGATTGGCTGACCAGCTATTTGTGTTGATAAACTTGATTGAAATTGATCATGTGTACCTAATAGTCTAAGTATGAGCAGGAATAGTCAAGTAGTCATTTTGGAGATGGCAAGACAGCACACAGAAGAATCTGGAAATGATCATATATCATTCTAAACTAAGATTATGAACTTTAATCTGCCATTGCAGAAAAACAATGCATCAAAATCAATCTTGCTGCCAATCAGTGACCCATTTCAGGCCCTGATAATAATAATCAAGTATTCCTTGAATTGTTTTTTATGGAAATTATTTGATAAAATAACAGTGGAGTTATGTAAACATAATGGCATTTAAAAGGGTTAAAATCCCCCAAACATAATTAATGTTTGATATGTATATTTCAGGTTGAAGTAACTTTGAAAGATTGAGTAGTTTAAAGTTGAAAAAAAAAATAATTTATGACATTTTTACAGCAGTTTTTGGGAAGGAGCCTTTTTTTTTTCACGAGGGACAATTAAGTTTTTTTTAAAGGAACTCTTAAGGGTTAAACACTAACCAGGCCTTTGAACTAAAATTTCTAAATTTTTTCAAAAATCACACCCATTTCTCTAAACTCTGCACACAAACCCCTTCATTTCTCATTGCCTACACCATGTGGTCATTGAGAAAGCACTAACATTAAATATTGTTCACTCAATCAGCACAGGTCGAGCTCAAATAGCAGCAACAGCTACCCAGGTGGAAACATAAACAGTCAAAATTGATAACACACCAATCAGAACCTAGAATAGACAGATAAAAAGGGCCAGAGTCAGTTCATTCAGTTTTGGATCAATGGATCCAGAGAAATCTGAAGGAAGAGGTAGAGGACACCAGAAGAAGAGGAGGATGGAGGACGAGCAGGAGTAGGGAGAATGAGGAGGAGGAGGACAAGAGTCTCTGGCCTGTCCCAGACCAAAGACAGGATGCTGGGGCAGAATCATTAGTTGTTTGCTGTGTTGTACTGTACAGCACACTAAGGAATGAAAAATGCACAAATGTACTTTTGTTATTTCTGTTACGATTCGTGGGCAGGAAACAGGTTGGTTGAACCCAAACGCAGACACGGGAAACAGGCAGGTTCAGTTCAAGAGATTTATTCCAAAAGTAAAAGCGAGCATACTTACAAACTGAGTGGCTGAATCCAGAGAAATCCAAAGGCATTAAATCCAAATGAGCAATGAAACAAAAATCCAAACAGCTAATCAAGACTCCATGAGACAGGCAGTAACATGAGCTGGGAAATAGCAGGACAAAACACTGAAGGAGACAGGGAAAACAAGACATGAACTAAGGTACAGGACTAAGAACTAAGCCACCAAACTAGGAACTAAGATGCGAGACAAGACAAATACTAAGTAACTTAAAGATGCGGATGCATAATAATAATAAAGGCTACACAGAGACTAAAGCAGAATGAACAAAATCAGATTGATTAATGAAACTGGTAGAGAACATAAAGGACACCTAACAAACAGACGGAACCCAAGCATGATGGTAGCAAATTAACACGTGAGGGACAGGAACAGAACTGAGATCAGGAAAATACCAAAACACCACTAAACACCAGCTGACGGGTAATAACCAGATTAACAATAACATAGACTACATAACAGATACAGAAAAGACTGAAATAACAAAACTAAGAGCTAAACAAGGCAGGCAGACACACAGCGTGACAATTTCTTTTGTTGTCCAGTTTCTGTAGTATTGTTTTGAATTTATCTCACCAGTGTGTCAGACTGTGTTGTAGTGTGTGTGTGTGTGTGTGTGCGTGTGTGTGTGTGTGTGTGTGTGTGTCATGTCTGAGGGCAAAGTTTGGTTTTTCAGCAAGATTTAATGGTTTTAAGAGGAGAGCTTCATTTTGACCTGAAAATAGGATGTTTGGGGAATTGGGTGAGAAGTTGTGGATTTGTGTTTAGAGCTTCAAGAAAAAGAGGCACAATGTCAAGAAACGTGTTTAAGCAATCGAGAAAAACTGTAAAATGACAGTTGGCAGTGATAGACACTGCCTTTTTTTTCTGCCTGATTTCAGGTTTTCTCTGCAGCTCTTTGAATAACTTTGAAGTACATGCATGCTTATGTGTGTGTGTGTGTGCGTGTGTGTGTGCGTGTGTGAGAGAGAGAAAGACAGGAGCCAGTGCTGACATGACTAATGCTGGGATCAGCTCCCATTCATACTTCCAAAGCTGAACTGGAAACACACATACTACCCTCCTGCTCTCCATTATATAAGCTGAAACTGTGCCTCCTGGCACTGTGTGCGTGTGACAGGTTAACTGGAGTACACTGAGGCAGAAGTTCACCAGTGAGTTCAGGCAGAGGTCATTCCCTCTCCTCTCTTTCTCTTATTCCTCTTCTCCATTTGTCTCTCTCTGTTGCTCCCTCTTTTCTTGCCCTATTTTCAGTTTTTTATGTTTTATTATTTTATTTATTGCTGCTTCCACTTTCTTTCTATCTTTCTTTCTTTCTTTCTTTCTTTCTCTCTCTTTCTCTCTTTCTTTCTCTCTCTCTCTCTCTCTCTCTCTCTTTCTTTCTTTCTTTCTTTCTTTCTTTCTCTCTCTTTCTCTCTTTCTTTCTCTCTCTCTCTCTCTCTCTCTTTCTTTCTTTCTTTCTTATTTTCTCTCTCTTTCTCTCTCTCTCTCTTTCTTTCTTTCTTTCTTTCTCTCTCTTTCTCTCTTTCTTTCTCTCTCTCTCTCTCTCTTTCTTTCTTTCTTTCTTTCTTTCTCTCTCTTTCTCTCTTTCTTTCTCTCTCTCTCTCTCTTTCTTTCTTTCTTTCTCTCTCTTTCTCTTTTTCTTTCTTTCTCTCTCTCTCTTTCTTTCTTTCTTTCTCTCTCTTTCTTTCTTTCTTTCTTTCTTGTCTCAGTATCTTGCTTTTTCAGTTTGATGCAAGGGTTTTATTTGCATGAAAGTTTCTAAAACAGTGTTGCCAAAACATCGCAACATAATTTGTCCCAATGTGTGGACAGCACAGTATCTCACTCTTGACGTTTCTGTGTCGCTCAGTCTTAATGGCTTTTTAACAGGATTCATTATTTGCTGACTGCTTGTTTTCAAACCACAACAACTTGTGTGTGTGTGTGTGTGTGTGTGTGTGTGTGTGTGTGTGTGTGTTTGTGCGCGAGTGTGTGTGTGCCCTCTGCCAAAGCACAGTTAGAGGAAGTATCTTCTGGGTTCAGCCATAGGTCACTTGTAATGTAACTCCACCCACACACACACACACACACACACACACTCGTAAAACTACTGCTTTCAAAGGTTAGTCCATATCATGCATTTATTATAGTACAGTTATTTTAATATATTTCATGATACCATCATATTTGAAGTTGAGTAGTATATATTTTTTACTAGTATGTAGTATTGTTGTAGACAGAAGGTAGAGACAGAGATTTGGTGCTGATAGTCAGTATTTTAAACCACTTTTGTGACAATCCTGTGTGTGTGTGACTGGTGGCATAATGATTTACTTCCAACATAGATGCATTTCTTCTGCTGTCCCTTTCACTCCCTCTCTCTGAATGTGTGTGTTTGACTGGTTGCAGCAGTCAGTGTGGACAAACAGAAGCTGTTCTTCAAAGTGTGACAAGGTGTCATAAATCGCTTGTGTTGACAGAAGGCAGCTTCCTGCTGCTCCTCCCTGTCTGAGGCTGAAGAAGAGCCACAAACAAGTGACGTCCAGGACAATGCACCGGAGAGTCCCGCATGTAGCTGCAAACATGGTCAGACCATACCGACTACTTCAATTGTGCATAATTGTGATTAGGATAACCACCACTGACGTGCCTTTGAACAAGCTTAAACCCCAACAGCTGCAGTGGTGAGGAAAAATAAAGGTTAAAGATAAAATGCTGGGGAGTATCCTATAATAGAAATCAGAAATCAGAATCAGAAATACTTTATTGATCCCCGAAGGGAAATTCTGTGTTACATTTGCACACATTGCACAAGGGCAAAGGAATATAATAAAGATAGTGGTATATAGAGAAGTATATAAATATCAGAGTAAAAATATGAAATAAAATAACATAAGGAGTGTGGATAATAGTTAAAGGAATTGTTATGGTGAACACTAATAAGGAATAAATAGTAGCTGCAGAGTATTGCACATTATAATTTAGCAGGTGTTATTGCACAAAACAGATAATAATGTCCAGTTTAAAACTAACTAACTAAGTGTCCATTTGTCAGACACTTAGAGGGATGAGTCATAAAGCTTGATGGCCACAAGCAGGAATGACTTCCTGTGGCACTGTGTGGTGCATTTTGGGAGAATAAGTCTTGCACTGAAAGTGCTCCTGTGTTTGAGCAGCACATCATGGAGTGGGTGGGAGACATTGTCCAAGATGACATGTAGTTTGGACAGCATCCTTCTCTCTGACACCACCGACAGAGAGTCCAGCTCCACCCCCACAACGTCACTGGCCTTGTGGATCAGTTTGTTGAGTCTGTTAGCGTCCCCCACCACAGCCCTGTACTCAGCCTCGTCACCCTGCTGATACATCCAACCGCAGCAGAGTCATCAGAAAACTTCTGAAGATGGCAGGACTCTGTGTGGTAGTCTGTGGTGTAGAGGAAGGGAGAGAGGACAGTCCCCTGCGGGGCCCCGGTGTTGCTGACCACGCTGTCTGACACACAGTGTTGCAGGTGCACATACTGTGGTCTGCCAGTCAGGTAGTCAACAATCCAGGACACGAGGGGGGCATCCACCTGCATCGCTGTCAGCTTCTCACCCAGCAGGGCCGGC
>NC_060163.1:1813531-1821899 GCF_021292245.1 Micropterus dolomieu | reverse complement strand
ATAAGTCTTGCACTGAAAGTGCTCCTGTGTTTGAGCAGCACATCATGGAGTGGGTGGGAGACATTGTCCAAGATGACATGTAGTTTGGACAGCATCCTTCTCTCTGACACCACCGACAGAGAGTCCAGCTCCACCCCCACAACGTCACTGGCCTTGTGGATCAGTTTGTTGAGTCTGTTAGCGTCCCCCACCACAGCCCTGTACTCAGCCTCGTCACCCTGCTGATACATCCAACCGCAGCAGAGTCATCAGAAAACTTCTGAAGATGGCAGGACTCTGTGTGGTAGTCTGTGGTGTAGAGGAAGGGAGAGAGGACAGTCCCCTGCGGGGCCCCGGTGTTGCTGACCACGCTGTCTGACACACAGTGTTGCAGGTGCACATACTGTGGTCTGCCAGTCAGGTAGTCAACAATCCAGGACACGAGGGGGGCATCCACCTGCATCGCTGTCAGCTTCTCACCCAGCAGGGCCGGCCAAATGGTGTTGAAAGCACTAGAGAAGTCAAAAAACATGACTCTCACAGTGCAAAAATTCCACGTTCCCATATTGGGAGTCAAACCTCTAGACCATATGGGAAATGTAATGGGGATCATTTAACAATGCAAATAATGAGGAATTATGAGGAATGTTTTAATGTGGCCTTTTAAAATGTAAAGAAAATGTACATTGTTGATTAAATAATCATATATCTGGAATGTCTGCAGTGGCGCCGTGTCAGGTGACTCCTCCTGACTCCTGAGGCTTGGTGGTCTCTTCTGGTAGAAGGGACAGAGTGACTGCAGGCATATACATGTGAGCATAATAAAATAACGGCAGCATGATTCATTTGGGTTTTAAAAAAGGCCTCCAACATTAACCATGTCTGCTGACAGACTTGCAAGAGACAAATGAAAATGTATCCTGACTTTTATTCACAAGCAGTGGCTCCTGGGTCCTGTTTCCAGACCTTTTTGGCTTGTGACCCTTACATAAAAGCAGTGTGTGGTTGTGTGTCGTGGTCATGTTTCAGATGTCTATGAGATGTTATTGCTAATAACTTTAATTATTTAGATTCACTATTTACCACACTATGATGCCCATTGTCCCCAAAAATGCTGAATCCACACACTCCTTGACCCTCCCGGCTTGATAAATGCCCACATCTTAATGCCCACACTCTACATGAATATTATATACATTAAATGATTAATGTAATTACTTTATATACATGATAGCTGGATATGTACAGTACATGCATGTGTGCATTTCTATGTACAGTGTATATACAGCATGCTTAGATTTATATTTAACCATGTTGATGATGTACCTCAGAGCCAGAGAACGGGAGATTTACATTTAAATACACGAATGCTACATTCTGGCGGACCGTTAATGATGCATTGAGTGTCCAAGAAAAGTTCCTGATGCGTAAGATAAAAAAGAAACTCAGCATTCAGTGGGATTATAGTAAAAAAAAAAGAAAGCGGTGGAAGAAAATTATAGATGAGAGAAGAGAAGGACTGAAGGCAGACAAGATATTGCGTTACTGCTCTTGGACAGGTTGGTATATAAAATATTAGGAGTAGGATATGTATTACATTTACTCTGCCAAAAAATGAATTATTGTCTTGGAACTGTAGATATTTGTCTGGATTTTAAGTGTAGCCCACCTTTCCCTATCTTAAGCAGGGTGGGGCCCTGAGTTCTTAAATCAAAGTAACTGAATACTTGAAACAAGGTTCCTTTTATCTTTGGTCTCTATACACTTTAATTGTCTTGGGTTTCTGTATTTACCTCAAATGATTTGCAACACCACTGTCTCTAAGCTAGCGTCTATTAGCTCTGTAAAGTCACACGGAACCTACATTAGAGTAACTAGCATGCTGCAATAAAATAAATGTACCACCTTGTCAACAAACACAGACATTTACCTTATGTGCTGAATATACCTTTGGTAAAAGTAATAACAATGCAGCACACCAGGGTTAGTTTAGAAATAATAAATCCCCATTTTACTTTGGCAATTTTAACATAAACAATAAAAAAAATATCCCTTTTCTTGAATACCAGGGTAACACAATAATATTAATCCCCTGTTACTGGTGTAAACACACTATAACAACTTTTCAGTTACCTTCAGTTCAAATTCAACTCTAATGTTAACTCAGTGGGCCCACACTCACCAAGCACGCACACACACAAGCCGGCATTTAAAATAAAATAAAACCCCAAACTTCGTTGCAGGCCTGTTGCGATGCTTGAGAGCAACGAAATTTAAACTATTGGTCCACTTCACTCAAAGGAGCAACAGAATGAAAGAGTTTTTACCTTAGGCAACAGTTCAATCCACGGTGCAGAGTTCACAGTCTTTCCCGGTCTCCAGCAAAACAAGGGCAAGCAGGTGTCCAAAGATGGCGTGGTGTGTCCCGTGCTCTGCCGCTGTCGTCTCTCGGTCTCTGGTGTCGAACAAGGGTGCGAGCATGCGTCCAAACTGGCGTGGTTGGTGTCCCTCTTTCTAAAGAACTCAGAGCTTTGACTTCGCAGTTGTAACTTTCAGATAACTCTTCAGGGTTTTCGCGCCGAAACCCGTGAACTAGTGCAATAGTATACAGCTGAGTTAGCTATACTGGCTAAGAGTCCATTCACTTTGCTAATGAATGCTAACACAACACACTGTGTGCAAACGAGCTACGCTCCACACGTGAATAACTGTATGATACATTTCGGGAAGAAATGTCTAACTTCTCACAAAAGTACACAGGATGGTATTCTGTGGTAAGACTGTTGAGTGGGCAGTCCAAAACACCAACTCGCTACATACTGCTTTGCATGAACTTCACACACTTCGTATCGCGTTCGTTCGTAGTCAAGCTCCCACTGTTTTTTTACATTCTTCCTCTCTCTTCCTGTGCACCTCTGAACCCCCCACATCGACCAATGAATGACCAGTATTACCCTTATTCTTTCATACCACTTTCTCTTTACTAGACAGAACTCTTCAAAATAAAACATTTATAACTGCACATATTACTAACGTATTTATTACACTGTAGCTTTTTAATCTTTTATGAAATAGCTTGTAAACCACAATTTTAACAACAATGAATTTGTTTTTAACTAGATCACATGCTTTATATGCTTTTTATCAGTTAATCACAATGTATAGCATTTTTAACCCGGCTACATAAGTATTTCTGAACATCGTAAGCATGCGCCTGTTTGTGTAATTACTCTCACTGCCAGAAGGGAGAGACAAACGTTCCCCTCTGCAGGTTCAACGGTTTAAACTTCCCCCTGCTGCCAGGATCTCTGAGGCTCAGAGTAGAGTTCAACATCAGACAGATGCACAGCCCTCCGTCCCTGATTCCACCATCAGATCACTGTGTGGAGGTCACAGGCTCCTGCTGTGTCTTCACCAACGCAAACTCGCTCAGGGCTCACTAACAACAGCTGGCTGTGTATGTGTGTGCGTGTGTGCCTCCATTTGGCTGACTGAGGTTTGCTCCCAGTAAAAGTGAACCACAGGTGCTTGTCTCTCACACTCCAACAGGCAAACTAACTCTCGAAGACAGATTTCTGACCTCAGCCTCACACTCCTGCTGCCTGTCAGTTTATTCCACATGTTTTAACATTTCAACACACAATGTGCAGGAAATTGCATACCTGGATTAGACAGGCTGAAAAATTTTAACTGTTTTATTGTGTTTCAACAGGCAAGACATGACATGACTTTAAAATGACCATGGTTCTCATACCTGAACCTTATCAGCTGCTGAGCAGCGTTCTTTTCATGAGCTGTGTTCAAACCTGAGTTACAGAAAATGAGCATGCACAGATGACTTTGGAGACTTCTTCTTTGCAAAAGGCTGCTCAGTGATGCAGCAGGAAAGACAGCTATATTACCGGGCATACCACACTGTGTTAAGACAACGCAAGGACAGTATTGGTGGGGGCGTGTTGTTTCAGGTATCGGTGAAGATGTTGCAGGAGTGCCGGTTTGAGTAACAGATACAAGAGTATGAAGGCTTATCAGTGTCAAAACAGCGCAGAGGTTTATAATACAGACAGGATTTAATTTTATCACTGTGACAATCATTTTATCTCTGTCCCAACAATCAGCAGGTAAGCAGTAGTATTACTCTGATCAAGTAATCTACCACAGTGTGTGCTTACAACAAGTTTGAATGGCCAACCCCGTCCTTGCTGGATGACCCCGTGTTTTTTGTGGAACCTCAGAGTCAGCACGGCAACTTTGACATAGCATTGACCGGAAGAGGTTGCATTTTGTCAAATCTAATTCTGAAAGTGGCCTTCTTGTCACATTATGGTTGCACCACAGCCAAGTCATACATTTCTGACCCAGCTGAAAGGTCCCCTTGTGATTTCTTTTTCTTTTTCCTCCCAGTCTTTATGGGTGAGTCAGTAAGGGACACTGAGCCTTTGATTGCATGTGACTGCAAAATGTCTCACGGATAACCTGGAGGATTGTGTTCAACATATAGTCTTTCTGCACAGAGAACAGTTCATCAAATCTGTAGTGGGATGAACTGTGACAAATCTGGATAGTAACGTCTGCAGGGTAGGTGGAAATGCACTTTGGAGTCCCCCCATCAAACAGAAAGTCTGCTTGTATAATGTTTACGATAGAATATCCAGATGTTTAAATTGATCATAATGCTTTAAAAGACCTATTTTAAATTTCTGCAGTTTGTTATACTGTAGTGAAACACTAACTGGATCAGAAGAAAATAATGTGTTGTCTTCATCTTTTAGGTGTAGATATTACCAATCAAGGAACTTAAGTAATTTAGAATGGCTTGCTCTGTGTGTGTGTGTGTGTGTGTGTGTGTGTGTGTGTGTGTGTGTGTGTGTATGGGGTGATATGGTGGAGGAGGGGGCAGGAGAGGTAACAGGGTAATAGGGCAGTGGGCGTTGGATGTTGGGTGGGGGTTAAGGCTACGTGGAGGGGGCTGGGGTAAGATTGGGGTGAAGGTTTAAGTTGAGGGCAGAGGGGAAAGAGAGGAGAGGAGGCGTGTGTGTGAGGGTTTAAGTGAAGGGCAGACGAGAGACTGCCTGTGTGTTTCTGTCCTCTGAACGACCCCCTTTACTTCTACACATGAACGAGAGGCTCCCATCTTAGCATGTGCATGTGTGTGTGTGTGTGAGAGAGAGAGAGAGAGAAGAGAAGGCAGATACAGGCAGACATGCCCAGAGAGAAGCGTGTATGTGGTCACTGCTGAACAAGGAAGGTAGACACAGAGATGTACTTCCTCCTCCACTGTAAGAAGTTCTCCTCAGTGAGAGATTTCCACTATTTGGAAATAGCCAAGAAAATATCAAACCCTAATTTTAACCCCAGAAGAGTTTTCTGAGGTGAAGGGACAGTAGCTCCTCTGGGAGCTAAATATGTATCTGCCTGCCACAGCTGAGGGGCTCACAAGCACGATGAGGTTCCCAAAAGATAGATATTGTATTATCATTGTATTAACACCTTTAATATGTAAGGTACAAGGTAGATTTATTTATTATTTTACAACACAGGGTTGTGTAAAGAGATAAGTTTGTAGTTCCCTTAATGCAACTCACAAAAAGCAAACATTATATACAAAATGGATATACATACAAGTCTCAAAAATAAACTATTTTGCATGGTGCAGAGCTGAGGATGAATTTAAGAGTCTCACAGCCTGAGTGAAGAAGCTGCTCTGCAGTATGGTGGTACGACAGCAGATAATACTGTATCTCTTGCTAGACGGTGAATTTTCTGTGAACTGCTTTAGCAAAACCATGTTTTTGTTCATGCCAATAAAGCTATTTGAAGTGAACTGAGTTAGAGAGGAGAGCTGTACAGCTGAGAGCACCATGTGAGACATGCACAGGTGTGACTGAACTACAGAATACTAACAAAGCTGTGATAGCTACTAAATGGACCTTGATTGTTTTTGACAACAGCTGTTTCCAAAATCAAAATTGAGTCCTTAAAGTGCTCCAAAAAATGGTAATTTGATCATATACAATTCCCCTTCTGTTGAGGAAGCTTTACGAAAGCTCTAGAACAGCTACTGAACAGAGTTGTGTGATGACTGAAGTGAAGTGACTTTTTCATATATTAATTAAAAGACATGGAGACTTCACTTGATTTGGGTGGGATGCTTTATTTGAGATGTCTCCATGAAGTCACTCATTGTCTGTAGACAGACGTCACAAACATATCTGCTTAGACAATTTCAGAAACATGACTGCCCTGAACTGCAAAATTAAACACAAATAAAATGCCAAAACTGTTGGGAGGAAATCTACAATACTTTAGAACTGTATCCCTAAACATGTTTAAAAAATCTATTAATGTTTATAACATTTTACAATGTTGCTGTCAAGACAATTGCAGGAGACATGAGAAATATATAACATTCAGGAGGTGACAAATTTGATTTAGCTCTACATGGGAGACAAGTAAGAACACAAGCGGAAAAGAGATTTCAGAGCTGGTTTGGCATGAGGGAGGTGGTCTAATTAAAGCATAATCTGATTAAAACACATTTTCTTGCTTAGGAAAAAAATTAGGTTTTTTAATTATTAATGTGAACTGACCCTTTAAAGGTTAAGGTTTAATCTGTGAAAGGTGACAGCAGCCTGCACTATTCACACAGGAAGATGTCTGCAGCATCAGCCTGATCTTCACTGTTATTTTAGGAATTCAGAACACTCCGAGATACTGCTTCAGCTGTTCTGGCTGGGATTCAGAGTTGGCCAGTGTCTTTTGGTCATAAGTGAGAGTATATTAAGATATTTAATGGGAAGAGTTTGATATTTCTATTTTGTCTCTGTATCCCCGAAGCCCCTGTTATACATGCACTTCACTACCTAAATCTGCAGGCAAGCTTACATGTCACTGTCACGTTTGGAAAGTATTTTTTCTGTCTATTGAAGTGACCTAGTGACATTTCTGTAACTCAGCCTTTGGTGATGATGGTATGTCATCACTGCAACAGATACAATAAAGTGCACTCTTCATTAGTGTCTAAATGTCTGTGGATTTATCAATATCACATAAAATCCCTTTATACATGCACACTGCAAATAAATAAATCCCATTTATTGGATGTAATGTCCCACAGAATTTGAAACTTCTATTCATGCTTCAGGGTGGAAACACCAAAATTCTACAGAATTCCAAAATTCAAATAAAAATTATTTTAACAAGTGGAGGGAGTGTCAGCTTGTGGGTTACAGATATGCAGCTACAGAGCCTCAATTTTATAGAAATATCCTGCTTCAGTTTTGACATTAAGGTCAATTATTGAGCTTGAAAATTGCAGCT
Organism: Micropterus dolomieu; assembly: GCF_021292245.1. Lineage (NCBI taxonomy): Eukaryota > Metazoa > Chordata > Actinopteri > Centrarchiformes > Centrarchidae > Micropterus > Micropterus dolomieu. The sequence goes on along the minus strand of NC_060163.1, from coordinate 1,814,600 downwards.
CACAAAAAAAAATCTCACTTAAAATTAAAATGTAATCCTTAATGTCAGAGGAAATGTTTATGCCTACCACACACACATCCTCCACAGTCCCACTAACACCTGCAGTGCTGGGCTGGCAGCCATGGAGCAGACTGCTGGTTTCACGCTCCATAACGTTTTACCAGAACATTCTGTAGGAATCTGACTCCAGCTGGCAGCAGGGCCAGGAAGGACAGGTGTGGCAGGGTATGTGTGGTTGGCTATGTGTGTGTGTGTGTGTGTGTGTGTGTGTGTGTGTGTGTGACAGAGACAGAAAGGCAGAGGATTTGTAATAGAGAACATGTATTGTAAGGTTTGGTATAGGTTTATTATGAATGTGTTTGACAGTCAAACAGAGAATGGGGAAGAATATGGGTGTAGATCTGATCTCAGTTGGAGTTCGAGATTTTGATCTGAGTGTACAAAGTTACTTCAAAGGATCTTTTCAGATCATTATCTCCTTCTTGGTCCAGCAGTCTGCAGAAAAAACATATCAGATTTACTAGAGCTCCTGCTGGGAGTACGTTTTCAGGGAAAACACTGGGTATTATAACACAAAATTATGAACATAAGTCATAAAAGTGAGATTTAATACTGAGTTTCATAATTGTAAGCTTTGTTTTCACATTGAGAGATACAAAGACCAAACCAATTGGATGTGTCCTTGAGATCCTTCCTCATAAGACATTTGCAAAGCTGTAGTATCAGTCTTTATCCTATATTGTTTACATCCATTGTTTGCTTGCAGTCGTCTGAAGAGGGATATAAAAGCAAAAGATTTGGGTATGGGTGACTACAAGGAGGTGTCTTAGAAAATGTATAATATTCAGTGCATAATGCTGTCACACTGTGGGGGTGTCTGCTCTGCTTAGTTAAGTCTTAGTCAGTTTGGTTATCTTTAGTCTTTTCTGTATCTGTTATTTTGTCTCTGTTTTGGGTTTCAGTCCTTTCTGTTGTCTTGTGTCTAGTTTACACTGTGTGTTCGTGCTTGTTGGTATGATGTTATCTGTCTGTCTTGTTGGGGGGGGGGGGGGGGGGGGGGGGGTGGTGT
>NC_060163.1:1802432-1813511 GCF_021292245.1 Micropterus dolomieu | reverse complement strand
GGGGGGGGGGGGTCTGTTTGTGAAGTTCTGGTATGATCTGTTTAGTTTCATTATTATTTTGATTGTTCTGCTATAGTCTGTTCTCGTTATTCTGTTTATTATTCAGTTTGTCTGAACTGTTTAGTTTTGCCCTATTATGTTTAGTTTATTTTCTGCATTCAGATTTGCTTCTATCTGTTCCCCCCAGTAATTCTTCTGCCTGCTTTTCTGCTAGTGCTTTGAGTTCCAGTTAGTATCCTGTCTTGTGTTTTGCATCTGTTAGTATCTGTCAGTTCCCCCCCTACTGTCACTCTACCTATCTGTCTGCTTGTGTCTGAGTTAGTTTGTTTATTATTTCTGATCTGTTACATCTTATTTTGATATGGCCTCTGTTTAGTGTTTTGTAACCTGTGTTATGTCTGTTACCCCAGTAACCCCTCTGCATGTCAGTCTCTCTGTTTTCCCCTTCTCTCTCTCTGCCTGCCTGTGTCTCGTTAGCCTCATGTCCCTCACCTGTGTATCTCCTCCCAGCTCGTTTACCCTGTGTATATATCCTTGTTTGTTTCCCTCAGTCTTTGTCTGGTCATTGTAGCTTGTAATGCTCTGTCCTGTGATGCCCTCTGTCTGCCCGTTTTCCCCCGCCAGTTCTTGGATAACCAGTTGGATTATTTGTTCGTTTGGATTGTTTATTACTGTGAGAGCTGTAGCTCTAATTTATTTATTATGATTATATATAACCCCATTTTCGGCGTCTATCTTCTCCTGCACCGTTTGTCCTAGAAACATTGTTCCAACTTCAAAATGTACATCCTGTTCAGGAGATTTATGCTATTACCTGTGTTGCTAATATCTGTAATGGTTGATTTTATATTAATATTTTTATGTGAAAAAAATTAATGAGGTTCATGAATGTTTTTGTAAACTGCTGCCAGTTGCGTATGTTTATCTCCATAAGCACAAAAAAGGCACTAAAATGTAGCCACATGCCTTTTCTCCCTCAAAATGTCAAAATCCTGCTCAGTGGACATTTAGTTTTTTTATCTCTGTATTTATCAATAGTATAACAAGTACTGTAGCTACTGTCCCCTTGTGTTTTCCTGATTGCAGCTTCCTATCTGCAGCTACTGTGAGGACTGTACTGTGTCCGTGTTTCAGAGTAACTTGAATATTTTCACTTGAGAAGTTTTTACTTGTCAGACATTGACAGGCTCAGGAGAGCCCTGAACCCTCCCTTAGTTATGCTGCTATAGGCGTAGACTGCCGGGAGACTGCCCATGATGAACTCGACATCTTCTCTCTCCTGTTGTTTTGTGCTTTCTCGTCCCTCTCCTCTCTCCTCTCACTTTCTGCAGATGTTTCTGGCTCTGGAGCTGTGGGGTCTGGATCTGTGGTTGCGGGCTTCCTGCTTCCCCCATCTTCATGACACCGCCAGCTACTATTATTATTATTATTATCATTAATATTGCTATCATTATTAGTACTATTATTTATTTTCATTAATGTCTGTCTTTAAGGAGAGACTGTTTGAACATCCAATGACTTATCATATTATCTTGTTAGTTTCAAGTTCATCTTTAGGGTCTGCTTTGTAACATGTAAAATGTACCAAGAATAGGAAAAAACCTGCTGGATTATTGGATGATTGTTAGTTAACTGATTGGGAAGGGACAAGCAGCAGGAGGTGTTGATTACAGTAAAAGAGAGGGGGTGGGGGGTTGACAGTTCTGTCTCTGTGGCCTAGGCAGCGATGCGAGGTGAACTCTGTTTGACCGTGGAGGAGGTGACTCAAGTTCAAATGTTACATAAACTCAAAGGACTCCTGTGTACACACGCACACACACACACAAACACACACACACACACACACACACACACACACACACACACACACACACACACACACACACACACACACTACAAAAGCATTACACCCTAAAACCAAAGGTAGCTCTTATTCAACCAACACTCATGAGTTGTGCTTTAAATGCTTTAAGTCAAGATGATTGTTCCATGTCTTTATACACAAATTTCACCACGTAGCAGTAGCATCTAAGTCTGTTTTATGGTTATGTAAACCATCATTGTTTTTTGACGTAAAACTAATGACTCTTGGTGCACCAGCACAGGAATGTTTTGCACAGACACCAGATTTAAAAACTCTAGCTGGCAGTGATGGCTAGTGTGCAGCATTGTGTGAACATGTTTGGCAAGGCCTTGAATGTCATGGATGTTCACTTCTATGTAAAAGTTCCACACTGTACCTGAAGACCCCAGCAGCAGCACAACTACTACATTTGTAGATTAAAGAAATAGTCTGACAAATGATTTATTAGTCAACATTAACTGTTAAAATAATAAAAAAAATAAACTAACCCTAATATTTTATAAAGATGTACCAAAGTAAAAATTTATAATACCAGATAAATACAGACTTTTATTTCCAGGTTATTGACAGACGTCTCCCCCGATTGCAGTTGTGGTGCAGTCCAAAAATGAGCACCTCCTTGGCAGAAAAAAAAACTTTACCAGTCAAAGTAGTTTCCCATTAAAAGCTAATTTACATCTATGTACTGGGTGTACTGTCAAGGAAGACAACAGAATCTCCTGCACTCTGTGTTACCCTGGATGAACTGCTGCTGAACTCTGCATGTGGTCATGAAAAAGTCACACAAACACACACAGGCATGCGTGTGCATGTTCTGGGGTTCCCTCACTGGGATGTCTGCCTTTTTCATTACCACAGTCATTCTGTGTGTGTGTGTGTGTGTGTGTGGTTGTTATGTACATGTGAAGTGAGTGTTTAGGTCTACAGCAAATGGTAGTTCCTGCATTGTACTGTTGATCCAGAAGCATTGACCATTCATCATAGTGTTTTACATCTATGGTAAAAAAAACAACTACAGTGCTATATAGGCTATATACATACAAAACTACATGAATACTTGAAACAGTAGGGTATTTAGACTGGAAATTTGTAACCATTAACTGGAGTGTAAAAAACAAATAATTGATATGAAAGTGTTACAACAAACAACATACTCATTTCGCTATCCCAGAACAGTGCACAGGACTCCTGTCCACATCAACCTATGGATGCTAAATTTCGTGTCCCCAGTATCTCCCGGCAGAGGAAATTCCTGCTTTTTTTATTCAGGAGAATCCGATCTCACGTTTTCTGACAGCTTTTTCAGATATGTGTCAAGCAAGCCAGAGACTCTTTTGAATTTCCTTCAGAACTTTTCAAAGTAAAAGCTCTCAATTAAACACAACATAAATTACTGCTGCAAAAATGTTCTCACACTTTTGTTTTGTAGGCACAATCACTTAAGAAGAAGTGATTATGTGAGTAAGTGTTGCTGTCATGACTAAGATCTGTTTCAGCACCAGCCACTATAATTATTATTTTTTTCCCGCTATCAAAGTAATCTGGCCACGGGCCAGATATTATTGCTGGCCGGCCAGCTGTGGCCTGCAGGCCGCCCATGCTGACCACTGCCCTAGAACATATTACACGTTCTCTTGTGCAATAAAGCTTGGAGACTGTGTTATAAATAGAAAGGATTAATCCTCTGGAAGCATCAAGGTGCTCAGTAAATGCCATGGCAATGTGTCCATTTACTTTTATAATTTTCTCAGAACAAAGTATTGACAGGGTTAGAGTGACCAACATGCGGTACTGACTGGCGACCCTCAGACCCTGCCATTATTTTCTTATTGAGGAGTATTGAACTAATTTTGTTGTTGAGGTTCTGCTCTTGGTCCACAGTAAATTGCTAATTTTAGCTGAATTTGTTTTCGATTGGATATAGCCAGACTAGCTGTTTCTCCTTGGTTCCAGTCTTTATGGTAAGATAAGTTGACTGTATGCTGGCTGTAGCATTATTTTTATATGAGTGGTATCAATCTTCTTATCCAACAAATAATGTGTAACGTTTATGTGCATCTGTATCTGTACTTTACAAATAGTCAGATGGTCAGTGGTGGAAAACAAATTGTTTTGACTTCTTGAGCCTACTTTGTATTAGTTTCTGTTTTTGATGAGCAGTTCGAACCTTGCATGGCAGCCTCTGCCATCAGTGTATGAATGTGTGTGAATGGGTGAATGTGACATGTATTTTAAAGCACTTTGAGGTCAGAAGACTAGAAAGGTGCAAGACAAGTACAATCTATTTTTACCAATCACTGTGTAACATGTGTGCTAATGTCTTTGGAAAGCTGTGGGGGTTCCGAAACTATTTGACCATCAGACAAGCCGTTCTGAAGAAGCACACTGGAAGCTCAACTACCCCTAAACCAGCAAATTGACTGTTCTAAATTTCAGTTTAACTCTGAATTAAACACGATGCAACCAATTAGGAAGCTTTGAAGATGATGGTAGGTGTACTTTTGTTCTTTGGACAGACAGAAAGGCTAGCAGTGTCTGGAGTATCACTTAATAACCCATGACATGTAAATGTAACCATGTATAATTGGGAGCCATCGCACACACATACACACACACAGCAGATTGGAATGTGGACTGAGGCTGTGCGTTAAACATTGGGATGATCATCCAGGGGTCACACAGGGGTTTAAGTCTAGAGGTGGTGCCCTGCTGTCTTAACACTCAAACACTCACACTTACATACACATACAGTACATTTACACGTGCATAGTAGGACAAAGACACACACAGTTGAATACACATGCGCACACACACATACACATCCATTCACAGACATAGAAACAAACCCAGAGAGAGACAGAACACACTTCGTTCATTTTAAGCCTTGTTAATCTGTCTGAACACACACACACACACACACACACACACACACACACACACACACAGATGTGGAGGTATGCTGCATGCCAAACATACATAACATTGTAACACAGGGACAGAGGTAAAGTAGAGGTTAGAGAATGGACAGAGAGAAACAGACAGAAGGATAGATTCATGGATGGAGAACAGCGGGAGAGAGAAGGGAGGAGACACACCTTCTCCACATGGAATCTGTAATATTGCTGGCTTCATCTGTCTGTATAGCCACACTGCTCAGTCATATGACAGCTTGTCCACAGACACCTAGAGCTACAATTATTATTATAGTCCTATTGTTATTATCATTATTTTTGCCATTATTATTTTTCTCTTGATGTTTGTATTATGATTATTGTATTATTATTACTATTACTTTACATCTATATGTGGAATATTGTGTTTCTAATCCAAAGACCGGTTGTTGTCGTCATGAAACAATGTGTCATTTCAAATTGGTTGCCAATGTGGCTGACTTTGGGACTTTTCAGACCCGGTAATGGTAGCTGTGTCTGTACTGCCAGTTGCACTAGCCATACTGCCGTAGTGGCACGAAAACCGAGCACCTACGTGTAGCAGAGGACAGTCGTGGGCCAAATTTACTTTGATTTGATAGCAAACTCTTTGATAACAGGGAAAAATCTGCTATGATTGGTTGTTCCCCTCTCAGGCCCCTGCCCTTAACCCTGAACACCAATCACAGAGTGTCCCTCCTGCTAATCCAAAAGATCATCCCACCTGGTTGATCTAAACCAGAGAAACTCTGCCTGACCCTGCTTAGGCTGAGAAAACCGAGAATGTGTCCGCCAAATTAACTGTAGAGCAAGCCTGGCTCCAATCTCGTTAGTTTTGACCAGAGAGACTTTACCTCAACAAAATGGACAAATTTGTAATCAGAAAAACTAAACATCAAGCAATGTTATGACTCCCATCAGTGCCTCCAGCATTTCCCAGCCTAGCAGTGACGGAGATAAAGACAAGCACAGCTGGGAAGATGGACAGATTAAGGGACGGACTTGTCATGCAAGCTGGAAAATAAAATTCCCATGGATAACCTTATTGGTTATCCATGGGAATTTTATTTTCCACTAAAACAAGGTATTTTATGAGGTTTGCACTACAGCTAAGAACACGAGGCCCTGCTTCCTTCAACAACACGCGATTAAGAATCTTTGAAAGCTTTTGTACAAGATGGCTTTTCAGCTAGGGTAAAGCACTGGAAAGATTCCGATACCACAAAAAGTCAAATCTGCATCGAGCTGCTGTTAGCATTGTTGCCGCTGCTAATACAAATGTTAATGTGGCCACTTGGATGGCTAATTCTCGAATTCTGTTAACATAATATATTGATACACCATACAAGTGTGTGTATTGAATGTTTACATGCATCTGTGTGTACACACGTATACACTGCAATGCTGTAGACGTGCAGACCGAAATGAAGATTGATCAATGGAATAATAATACATTAATAACACCTTACTAATATATCTCATATCTCATAAAAATACATCTAACCTTTTAATCAACTCTATTCTAATCTTAACTATGGTGGCCCGTAGGTTTCAGGCCTAATACAAATATCCTGCTGTATATTATGTGACAAGAATAGAAGTATTACTTATTTATCAAACGGGTAAGAAGTTTTTCTTCCATGTAGACCTACATTTACTAATTTGGCAGAGACTATTATGTGGAAAAAGTCACCTGAAAAAGATTGTTCTTTCTACAATTCAAACCCAGACCTCCTGAATGTGGGACAGCTACACTGCCGCTGTACTACTGTGTAGCTGTGTTCTGCAGAGAGTAATCCACTGTTACTAAGCGTCTCTTTTCGTTGTGGCTTTTGTGTTCGTGTTGTGGTTTTTGTATTTGTGTTGTGGGATTTGTGTTCGTGTTGTGGCTTTTGTATTAGGCCTGAAACCTTCGGGCCACCTTACTTAACACTTCAAGTAAAGATAAGAAAGGAAGGAAAAGAAGTTATGATAAAAGATGTTGGGAGGAAAGGAATAAAAGTGGGTTGTGGTGCTAGGGAAGGAAGTATGGAATAGAAAAGAAGGAATGGGAGAACGGGGGAAGAATAAATGAATGAAAAATGAATGAAGAATAAACACATCTTCATTAAAGAGCTGGAAGCTCGGAGATCTGAGGTCTGTGGTGTTTATCACTACACCTCTAGGCTCCTGTCCTCTCCCTCTGCCCTTTCACAGCTCCTCACATGTGTGAAGGGCGTAAAATCACTTCCTGGGTTGGATCACTTTTGACCCCATCGTCTCGGTGGGAGGTGGGACTGAAGGCCGAGACAGGGCTAAAAGGTGACCGCTGTCTCACTGAGACAGACATGGACAGATGAGAGAAGGAGGAGGAGAAGGAGAAGGCTGTTGATGGTTCCAGCTGGAAAACCAGTCAGAGGAAGCCAGAGAGTTGGGGAGACAGAAGGAAGACAAGGGATACTTTCAAAATTTGGTTTATGGGGAAATTAAAAAAATTATGGCTTAAATATTGAGGATATGAAATTTTGAATAGCACAGCGGCAAAATATAAGGTCCATGTTAAAGGCACCTTATTGGGTGCATTCTAATTTCTTCTCCAAAAGTCTTATTTGTGAACCCTCTAAATCCACCCCAACAACAGCGAATACTATACACTCCCACACACACCTCCACCCTGTGACCTGCAGTCAACCTCTGTCCTGCTAACCTGTATTTATTGGCCATTAAAGGCCAATAGTTCACTTGAACCCTGACAACTCTGATTTATAGGCAGATTCATCACACCATGTTACTACAGCGCACACACTTACTGCCCAGTGAAGGTATACAAGACATGGATGGATGTGTGGATAGATGGATATATATGTGGAGGAATGACAGATAAACAGCCATAGAGAACGTCACCATGCTGTGATACAGTACATTAATATATCATATACACACATATACCCAACCCATGTATGGATCATACAAAGGTGTATAGAAACCATTTGATGCTTGCTCTTCTTTTAACTTGTTACTGTGTGTGTGTGTGTGTGTGTGTGTGTGTGTGTGTGTGTGTGTGTGTGTGTGTGTGTGTGTGTGTGTGTGTGTGTGTGTGTGTGTGTGTGTGTGTGTGCGTGTGTGTGTGTGTGTGTGTGCGTATGTGTGTGTGCGTGTGTGTGTGTCACCTCTAAGTGGTGAGCCATTAGCCAGGAGTCAGGTTGTCTGGTTACCTCTATTGTTCTCTATTTCCTGATGACCCTCCAGAAGGTGTGTGTGATGTAGTAGCTCATTCTTTTTATGTACATCAGGAGGCAGGAACTGTTTCCTGGACCAGTTAAAGAGAACCCAAATCCAGATCAACACAGTTATGATGGCATTTTTTCAGTGTTGTTCACTTCTTTTTTTTCTTGGCCTTACTACCTATATTGGCAGAAAAGGCCTCACAAGGTTCTTAAACATTCAGGTAATGAGAAGCCCCATGATACAGCTGTTCCACCTCAGTTTCCAGAAATTACACTTACATCTAATTTGCACCAGCAAATACGTTTTGAAAGAAACATAATGTCACCCAGACTACCAACCCACACAGCTTTTTCTCAAAATGTTATTTTCTGGCAATTCAAAAAATGTTGATACTGAACGTATCAGTAAAATGTTCAATGACAAAGTATTTCATTAATTTTCTGTTAAAATACCAATCTTGCAATAGAATATCCACTTGCAATGACTACAGCCTTATTATTCCTTTCATTGTTATGTTTGGTACTCACAGTATTTGGTTAAGGTTAAGGAAAGATCCTGGTCTGGTTTAAAACAGAAATAGTTTGCAGTGACTCGAAGCATAAAACACAACATGATTATCATCATTTAACTGAAAGCCCAAAGTGCTTTTGTAGCAGCCTATGGAGGCAATCCCAGCTGACTTCGGGCAAAAGGCGGAATACACACTGGACAGGTCGCCAATCCATCGCAGGTCCACAGATAGACAAACAACCAGTCACACTCACCCTAAGGACAATTTAAGGTCACCAATCAACCTAGTCTGCATGTCTTTGGACGATGGGAGGAAGCCGGAGCACCTGGAGAGAACCCATGCGGGGAAAACATACAAACTCCTCCGTGCTTTCTATTAAAATTTTTCTGAATTCTGTGTTTTACAATTTAAGTACATTTTGTCACCAGAGAGTGTGTAATTATGTGGTGGATTAATACAATTTCAAAAATTATCAATATATATATCAATGGGTCCACAGCTTAACATTGTCAGTCTGGAACATGGCTTGGCCAGCAACTGTAGAAACCTGGAGAAACAGAGTCAATAGCTGAAGGACTCTATTGTACACCTGTCTGTTCTCATCATTTGTTGTCTTCCTGTTCTCCTAATGTGTTGTCTCCCTGTTCTCATCATGTGTTGTCTCCCTGTTCTCATCATGTTTTGTCTCCCTGTTCTCATCATGTGTTGTCTCCCTGTTCTCATCATGTTTTGTCTCCCTGTTCTCATCATGTGTTGTCTCCCTGTTCTCATCATGTTTTGTCTCCCTGTTCTCATCATGTGTTGTCTCCCTGTTCTCATCATGTTTTGTCTCCCTGTTCTCATCATGTGTTGTCTCCCATCATGTGTTGTCTCCCTGTTCTCATCATGTGTTGTCTCCCATCATGTGTTGTCTCCCTGTTCTCATCATGTGTTGTCTCCCCGTTCTGATCATGTGTTGTCTCCTTTTTCTCCTCCTGCGTTGTCTCCCTGTCCTCCTCCTGTCTTGTCTCCCTGTTCTCATCATGTGTTGTCTCCCTGTCCTCATCATGTGTTGTCTCTCCTCCTTTGTTGTATCCCTGTTCTCCGCCTGTGTTGTCTCTCCTCCTGTGTTGTCTCTGTGTTTTCCTCATTTGTTGTCTCCCTGGTCTCCTCCTGTGTTGTCCCCCTTTCCTCCTCCTGTGTTGTCTCCCTGTCCTCTTCCTGTGTTTTCTCCCTGTTCTCCTCCTGTGTTGTCTCCCTGTCCTCCTCCTGTTTTGTCTCCCTGTTCTCATCATGTGTTGTCTCCCTGTTCTCCTCCTCTCTTGTCTCCCTGTTCTCATCATGTGTTGTCTCCCTGTTCTCCTTTTGTCTTGTCTCCCTTTTCTCCTCCTGTGTTGTCTGCCTGTCCTCTTCCTGTGTTTTCTCCCTGTTTTCATCATGTGTTGTCTGCCTGTTCTCATCATGTGTTGTCTCCCTGCTGTCCTCATGTTTTGTCTCCATGTTCTCATCATGTGTTGTCAGCCTGTTCTCATCATTTGTTTTCTGCCAGTTTTCATAATGTGTTGTCTGCCTGTTCTCATAATGTGTTGTCTGCCAGTTTTCATAATGTGTTGTCTGCCTGTTCTCATAATGTGTTGTCTGCCAGTTTTCATAATGTGTTGTCTGCCTGTTCTCATAATGTGTTGTCTGCCTGTTTTCATAATGTGTTGTCTGCCAGTTTTCATAATGTGTTGTCTGCCTGTTCACATAATGTGTTGTCTGCCTGTTCTCATCATTTGTTTTCTGTCTGTTCTCATAATGTGTTGTCTGCCAGTTTTCATAATGTGTTGTCTGCCAGTTTTCATAATGTGTTGTCTGCCTGTTCTCATAATGTGTTGTCTGCCTGTTCTCATAATGTGTTGTCTGCCTGTTCTCATAATGTGTTGTCTGCCAGTTTTCATAATGTGTTGTCTGCCAGTTTTCATCATGTGTTGTCTGCCTGTTCTCATTATGTGTTGTCTGCCTGTTCTCATCATTTGTTTTCTGTCTGTTCTCATAATGTGTTGTCTGCCAGTTTTCATAATGTGTAACATTGTCAGTCTGGAACATGGCTTGGCCAGCAACTGTAGAAACCAGTTTTCATAATGTGTTGTCTGCCTGTCTTGTCTGCCAGTTTTCATAATGTGTTGTCTGCCTGTTCTCATAATGTGTTGTCTGCCAGTTCTCATAATGTGTTGTCTGCCAGTTCTCATAATGTGTTGTCTGCCAGTTTTCATAATGTGTTGTCTGCCTGTTGTCTGCCTGTTCCCCTTCGAGGGAACTCGAACTGCGTCGGTTACGACACTATGGGAACGCCTCTAGGCGAAGCAGGTCTGAACGTGAATGAAATCACTCCAATCCTATTGGCTTGTTGCTAGAACGGTACGGTGTGACGGAATAACCGGAGGAGTATAAAGCACACCTGTACACACTCATCATTAGCTTTTTTTTATTCAGCAGGCGCTCTGTATGTTGTTTGAAGAAAGCTCCAGTCCTACAAGCAGTGTGTCTTACCTGAAGAAGAAGTCTACCAGCATGTCCGGCAACCAGATGTACAGAAGGTGTGTTTT
>NC_060163.1:1790003-1802332 GCF_021292245.1 Micropterus dolomieu | reverse complement strand
CCTGGTTCCCCGAGAAGGGGAACGAGAGACTGCGTCGGCCCGCCGCACCTCTCTCCCCGCCTGGAGCGCCTGCTTCATAGTTTAAGCTAATGATGAGTGTGTACAGGTGTGCTTTATACTCCTCCGGTTATTCCGTCACACCTTACCGTTCTAGCAACAAGCCAATAGGATTGGAGTGATTTCATTCACGTTCAGACCTGCTTCGCCTAGAGGCGTTCCCATAGTGTCGTAACCGACGCAGTCTCTCGTTCCCCTTCTCGGGGAACCAGGGTTACATACGTAACCCGAGACGTTCTCATCATTTGTTTTCTGTCTGTTCTCATAATGTGTTGTCTGCCAGTTTTCATAATGTGTTGTCTGCCAGTTTTCATAATGTGTTGTCTGCCTGTTCTCCTCCTGTGTTGTATCCCATTCTCATCATGTGGTTTCTCCCTGCTGTCCTCCTTTGATGTATGCCATTAAAAAGGTAGACAGTGGACCAAACCACTGTGAGGCAGATGAGGGGGAGGACCTAATCTTTCAAAACTTAAAAACGCAGCAGACTTGTAGTAGAGCTTTTAAGCGTTTGTGTGATATTGTGTGACTTTGGTATTTCAACTAACTGATTGTGGCAGCAGCAAACCAGCAACTCCTGTGTTTTGTGAGGTAAAACTACTGTTTTTATCAGTGGCTTTGACAAGAGCGTTATAGTCATTTTATTTTTTTTTACAAAACTGGAGTGATTCTTTCCACAATGTTGTCACACACTTGTATTAACAATATGAGCCTCTCACTGCCAAAAACAAGCTCTTGCGAACGTAGCCTAACGGTGCTCAATTGCGCACTAGTATTATGTTGCAGCCCTGTCTCTCAGCTACCAGCTGCAGCACTCCCGCTCAATACTGGACCAAAAAAATGTCATCCCAATTAGTCACAGAGACACAAAAACATCGAAGTTACCATTTAAATTAGTGTTTTAGGGGAGATCTGTTAGTACTACATGTGTTGCTTATGATTTGTGTGTATGAGAGAGGAAATAAAATAAACATAAAATAATAATAATAATGAACATATTAATACTATTAATACACATATTGAGGTGGTATTAATAAATTGTTAATAAATGAAAAATAAATAAATGGTTTGTAATTTATATTTAGAAGTGTCCGCTCTTATAGTACAGGGGGTCCTGCAGGGCTTAAGGGTTGTCTATTCCAGAGTTGAAGGGGCCAGCAGGGTTATGTTGTAATGTGGGAAAGGATGCCTTCCTGTGTGTATGTTTATTGGTTTGTGTTACATAAGTAGGTAAGTCATAATGATAAATGAGGTTAAGGATATGTGAAATTTCACTATTTCATTGTTTTTTAATACTATGTGTCTTTCTTTTTAAATGTATTCAAATAATAGAAGATGCCACTGGTATGATGAAAGGTTAATTCTTTCTTGCCAGTTTAAGAGTATTGTCTTTTAGCGATTGTTAAGGCAACCAGAGTGGATTGTTCATATTTCAGTGGCAGTTAAACTGATAAAAGATCAGGATACAGGAATTTCACAACCTATGGCTGGCTAATGTTTTTTTATATAACATTTTTATTATGATTTCCCATAATACAATATGAAAACAACAAACAACAAAGGCATATTCAAAGAAAATGATTAATTACACTGCTGCATCACTAGCACAACACATACAATCCGAGAGAGGACAGAGGTCAGGTGCAGTGAGCAAGATGATTCAGAAAGGCCTGCTATATATCAGAACATTTATTAGTACTGTCCATCATGCTGTGTTGTGAATCTCCACATGTAATACACTATTGAGCACAGTTAACCTAGTACAATCTCTAGATCAGGTTCAAACACACAGCCATACATGTCGGAGAACCACTTAAATACATCACACCAAAAATGATATAGCTTTAGGCACATCCAGAAATGGTGGGTCAGAGAGCCTTCCGCAGACTTGCATCGATCACATAGAAAGTAAATGGCAGTAAAAAAATTCTGTGCAATTTGTAAATGTAAATGCTCCGTACTTGTATAGCGCCTTTCTAGTCTTTTCAACCACTCAAAGCGCTTTTACACTACATCTGCATTCACCAGTCATACACATTCATACACTGAGCCTAAGTGCTCAAACAGAAACTAGCATTCACACTCATTCATACACTGGCGGAATAGCCGCCAGGGGCAAATCGGGGTTCAGTATCTTGCCCAAGGACACTTCGACACACAACCAGGGGGGAGCCAAGGATTGAACCGCTGACCTTCCGATTAATGGCCAACCCGCTCTACCTCCTGAGCCACAGCCGCCCCAAATTTAGTTTTTGAATAATGAAGCTTGTGTATAACCTTAAATTGGCATTTAGGGAGAGTGTGTGGCATAATTTTGTGATGGTAAAAAATAAATTTACAAAGTGTGAGACCAGTGTTTGGTTTCAGGTGAGCCCAAAAAAAGCTTATAAATCATTTCTTTCTTCTTGCAACTCCACCTCCTCGTCCGGTGCCTGTGGCAATGTGTGTTGTGGTGGCAGCCCGGCTGACGGTGAGTGTCCTGTTTTTTTTCTCCTTTTTATCAGTTATTCTGGTTTTTCCTTGGTTTTCTGTTCTCTCTGTGTTTTCTCCCCTGTGTGCTCTCTCTCCCTCTGCTCCTGAGCCCAGCCAACTACCTACACCTGCACCTCATCAGCCACCTCGTCAGCCTGCCACACCTGCCAGTAGTCGACCTCATCCCTGCCTGTATTTCAACCCCGGTTCTCCACACCACTCTTGCTTGATCGTCGTTGCTCCATACCTGGTGCCACCTCCACGTTCAGGCTCTCGTGTTTTTTGTTTTCTCACATTTTCCCTGTGCTTTGTCGCCGCTACCTCTAACCCTGTCTCTCTCTGTTTCCCTCCCAGGTACACTCACCCTCGTCCTCCGTTCAGTCGGCTGGGCTCATCCACCGGTCCTCTCCTCCTCGGACTTCCCCCACGGCATCCTCCCTGTTCTCCCTCACCTCCTCGCTTCCCCGGCCCCAGTGTTCCCCGGCTCCCTGGTCCCCAGTCCCCTTGGTTCCCCATGCCTGAGTTTCCCCAGCATCCACCTCTCCCTCCACTCCAGTCCCTCTACCCCTTTTTCCCCTCAATAAACCTTCTTCCCTCTGAGTGCTGCGTTTGGGTCCTCTCTGTCCACACACCACACCACCCTCATAACAAATGTGAGTGTTAATATGACTGGGGGGATTGGATTCATTTAGGCTATATTCTTCATGACCCAGCCAGGTTTCAGTGAGACAAAATAAAAATTATGATAATCTGAAATAAATAATTTACTAGTATTAGATGATGGACACCTGATGTTTCAGATTCTACATTTACTTACATTTTTTGTATTTTTGCAGCGGGTTTTAAGCACAGCTCCTCTTCTGTTTACTTTGATTTAAATGGTCGGGGGGCAGACACTGTCACCATGGGGTTTTGGGTGGTAACTGCTGCAATTCAAGCACAGAAGTGTGCCTCCTGGTCTCAACTCTGGGTTGTCATGATCTTGGTCCACTAAAACAGATTCTAGATCAGATTTCTAGATATAAGAGCTGCTCCATCCAAAGTGGAGTGAATGCCATCTCTATTAATCAGAGCAGGTCTTCTTTAGAAAGTCCACCAATTACCTAAAAGTCCACTTCATCTGCTGGACACCATCTCAACAGCCAGCGGAACTATGCAGTCCGATAATGTCCATATGTACTCAACTCAATTCAACATTAATTTTAGTGACCTTTGGCGTAATTGGAGTTGTTACCACCAAATTAAAAACAGTCCTACACTTATCCTTAGCCAGCAGTTTTAAAAAGGATTCAACGTTTCCCACTCTGGCCCCAGAAATACATTTAACTATGGTCGCTAGTGTCTCGAACGTTTCTCAAGTTAAAGCGACCAATAATCAGAGTTCTCAGCAGGTGTGTCGCTGAGTTGGGAGAACCTGTTAGAAATGTGAACAGGTTGGTGGTGAACTGTGGGCTCCTGCTTAGGGCTTTGCTTCCTTCAGACAGTCACCCAGCCCACCTGGCTTCCCGGCTGCTTGGGAGGTGCAGAGGGGTGGCAAACAGGAGCTACATCTGGTCGGTCAGCACCGGCTACTGGGGCCTGTCTAACAACAACAGCTAACGCTAAAGTTTTCATGGGGCAGAGCTCTGTATGGTATTTAGAAGAAATGAATAGTGTAAACAGCTGTGGGATTTAACAAGAGTTAAAGAGGGCTTGCCTAGTAAAGAAGACAACTGAATAAAAATCTGATCTCTGCAGGGGTGTGCAGTTAATTCTACCCCACCCTACCGTTACTAATTTAGAATTTTGCTAAGTTAGATAAGAATAAATGTGACTCCAAAAGATGATGGATTATAATAGTGTAATTGTGTATTTGTAATGCCAATTTATCTTCATTCATAGAAATAAATAGCCATCAAACTCAGCAAATTAATACTGTGAGAAGGGTTCTGGAGTTTTCAGTCTCCTTTTCATTTAATAATTACAATCAGTGGACTGTCCAGGGGAGCAAGGTTGGGGGCTATCTGGGTACAATGCTTGTTAAACCAACCAACATCTGAAGTACAACCGTTTCCCAAACTGTAGTTCAAACTAACATGATTCCAGATGTGTTTGACTTTCACAGCGGGAAACTAGTAAAAATAGTTGTCATATTATGCCTAAATATGACAGTTGTCAGTGATATCAAGTGACACAATTATGCTAACTTATTATTTAGGCTTTTCATATTGTAGTCATATACTTGCAATAACAAGAAAATCAACAATAATATTAATAAAATCAACAATATAAATAATATAATAGTATAGCTTAGTAATTTATTTAGCCCAAATATAGAACTTTTTTTATAGCAATAGCAACATTTTAGAGGAAAAAAGTAAGATCTATTAGCGATTGCAAAACATTTAGTAAAATAGGTTTAATCTGCAAATATCTTCATTTCAACACTTTAACACTATCATGTTTTGCTGCGCTGACATGGATTTCCAAGTCTTGAGAATAGCTCAGTGTGATAAGTGGCTGAGCTTGTAATCTATTGAGGTAGACACTTGTGAGTTCTCTATTTATCATTGTTTAAATGGCAACAACAGCTCTCAGGGATTTATTCATTACAGTACTTTAATGAGTATTATGCTCCCTTTGTATATGTTTGTAATGAAGACTAGAGAACACCCATCTTCCTCATACGTCTGGAAATGTACACACATACACATGAAGGGAATAGTAAAAGTCCTGTCTTTTACATGTTCTGTTTTGCCTTTTACCTTTGGGTTGTCATGTATTAAATTAAGTAATTTTGAACAGATGGGTAATATGTGAGAAATCACCTTCTGTTTGTAGATGATGTAGCCTACTTGGTACTGAATCAACCCTGCCCATGTCCCGACAATGCGTTTAAAAGTACTTTTACAACTACATTTTCAAAAAACTTTACATGAAATGTGTTTGTACAGCAAGATTATGGAACATTACCTGCTTACTCACATTACTGCAACCACCTCCGACTGCCTCTTCAGCTACCTGTGACGTAGTCACCATGAACTAAGCTTCTAACTACAGGTCAAAAGCTGTAGTTCGAACTATACAACCTAACAGCAGTGGTTGTGAATGTTCGTCGGAACTATGATTTTGGATAACACCTGCGCTGCTTAATGATGGTTTGTACCATGTAAGTTACCAACATAGTTACCTCCATAGTTCGAACAAGGGTTTTGGGAAACGATTGCATCGCAACTGCATAGTTCCAACCAAGGAAGTTGCTACTGTAGTTAACAACAATGCTTTTGGGAAATGCAACCCGAACGGTTTGGTCTACAGTGGAACTATTTGATTGAAAAGAGTCTAAATGATTTTTTCCAGTTCTTCCAATTTTCACCTCTCTTCCTCTCTCTTTAAATTGTTTATTCCTGAGAATCTCCACTTGAAGTACATCTTTCGCTCTCTGCTCTCTACAGCCTCACATCATTTGGATCATTTGTCTTATCTTATCCAAGCCCAAAACTGTGTCTGATCTGTTTGTATGTGATAGGCACACACACAGCCAGGCATGCTGCTACTTTGGGGTTAGGAGGTGAGCAGAGTTCATGTGCAGGCCAGATGACGGAGAGAGGGGGAGGTCTGTCACATCGTCTGCCTTTTACTTGTGTCAGCAAAAGGTCTTTGGCACAAATGCTGATTTCAGTTCACTGCCTGCATGGGGTATTTTGTTGATTAATGCTTTGTTCAACTTGTCACACGTGGAAATAATGCACTATAATAACAGTCTTGTTCTTCAGCTACTCTGCCACTCCCTTGTGTTGGAGACTGTTTCAACTGGATCACTGTTCTCTTGGAGAATTATATATTTAACTATGCTATTTTTTTAACTTTACTTTTAATTTAAGTTAATTTGAAAAATCAATGTTGAAGAAAAATTTATTGAATACCAAATCTGGGGTTTATCAAAATCAGCCAATATAGACATTCTTGTCTGGGTTAGATGTAAACAAGCCCTTATTGTGGACTGTATTAAACCTGCTGATAGCAAAATCTGACAATGATACTTGAAAATTATACTTTCATAAATTCATAAAAAAATTACTGTATGCCATAAATACAATCCAAAATACCAGATATAACAAATATCAAGGATCTCCTCAGATATTTATGACACATACATCGAGCTGATTTCCTGGTTTAAGTAAGGGTCCTGCTTTATGGTTCACTACCAATGATATAAATAAGAACAAGAAATACACCAAAATTATTTTTGAAAATGGAAACTTTGTGTTGCTGAACTAAATTAATGTTTTAAATGTTAAAGAATACTCTTAGGGGGCTTAATTGATGAAACATGGAAAGGTAAGAGAGGTCTAGCTTTGAGTCATTAGCTGACCCTACAAGTGTTCACTGACCTTCCAGCTCTAGTTATTTCTCTCATGTAACTGTCCTTGTTAGGGAGGCAAGAGTTAGACTGATTAGTTAGAGACAGTAGCTCAGGCGTCAGGCTAGCAGATAGCAGTGTTCTCTGGGAATCTGGCAAAGTTGAGTCTTACAAGAAGGTTTACTGGCTCCACAGATTAGAGTACAACTCATGGATAGTAATAGATTCCAATATGCTGTAGCATTGGAGACAGAAACATGAAAGGGACCAAAAAATGTTATCCTTCAGATCTGGTGTTGGCATTTGATGTGTTCACTTGTTGTGTGCTGGCACTGTGTCTCCTCGGCCGGGCTCAATAAATAATGCAAAGTCTTCAACAGTCTCTGAAACTTCTTCACACCTGAACCTGTCTCACAATAATTCTTCAACATTAAATATGCTAATGGTCGACAAAGGCGTCACTTTGTGTTTAAAAGTGGTGGGGACATTTAAGGGCTCAGATTAGGGGTGTGACGAGACGTTACACTGCACAAGATTGGGGTCATGAAAACAAGAAGATTTTGATCATTAAACACTTAATTTCCTGCATTTTGGAGACATATTCTGCACTAATTTATGGTGGAAATGTCTTTATTTATATAGAGGGTAACACGAAACTCAGGTGGCCAATGACAAATCAGAATTTAAAAATATAATAAAATATATTGCAGTAATCAGTAGCGTTTTTTTTAGCTTGAGTTACTTTTTTGGACAACGCAGATTGCATTGCATTCTTATTGTGCAAATAAATCTTTCTTATAGCATTTTCATTTGTTAATTAACATTTCTTAGTGCAAGTTTTTTTAAACGTTTTTAACAAATGCTTTCAAAAAGTGATGCGGACAACATCTGCCATTTCAAAAAGTGGTGGGGACATGTCCCCAGGTCCCCAGCGTCCCCAGCGTAAATGACACATATGATGGTCGATGATTAATTGTATCAATCACCAACTCCCCACAAGTTATGCACAGCACTTGACACAGACACTGTTTGATGATTAAGCAGTAACCACAGAAGGAAATAAAATCTAGACAAAAAAAGAATATTTCTGCTTATAAATGAAGCAAAATGTGATCCCTTCTCCTCTCACCACCCTCCGTCTCCTTCACTCCAATACAAGCACCAGTGATGACTGAAAGAAACTCCTGTCTAGAAAATGGAAACACAAAAAACATGACAGTCACACGCATACGTACACACCTACACCACTCTACAAAGAAGACAAGATAATCCTTTGATGGTGACAATGAAAGATGGCCAATAGCAGAGCAAACACTGGGACTATGATTGATCATGGGAATACACGGAACCAACAGAAAGTGAAACTGGATGATAAATGTGTTCACACAAATGTGCATTTGTGGGTGTGGGTGGGTGGTTTACATATATATGTGACCGTGTATGTGTGTGTGTGTATGCAGGACTTGGCAACCTGCCAACAAGACCCCTGCTCAGACCCATTATCCTGTATCCAGGTGTATCCAATTTGTGTGTAAATCCAGCTGAGACAGTTCACACCTTACATCAGAATGTGTCCCTAGTGACCGCTGGTTTCACTTGCTTGCCCACTTTTGATATGTTCTGTGGGGTAGCTGCTAATGCTGTAAGGCCATGTTCACACCAACTTTTTCTCTGAGTGAAAAAATACAGCCCTCTCATTCATTTGAATGCAGCCAGTCTGGTGGCACAGCAGTTGTGCCAACGCACAGGGCTTAGACCAAAAGACACAGGGTCATCAAGCAAAAACATTGATCCAGGTTCAACACAACATCATCCAGCAATCAAATATGTTTCATGTTTCACTTCAAGCAACACACCTTCACCAACACATCTTGCTTTGCTACAATGCACATATCTAGCAGTGTGTGGTGTGTTTGTCTTTAAATCTTACCCTGATTAACGAAAACATATACAGGATGTTTAAGAAATCAGGTCACTACAAAATGATAAGCAGGTGAATGTAAACCCACTGATAGATCCACACGCGCTACCGTCTGGCTATATATCCACAGTATTATTATAAATCCACTCCACAAGACGTATAGACACCACCTCTGCACGTTTAAGGCCACTAGCTTCAGATTCATAATCTGAACAAAAGCACACAGTCACTGCAAGCCAGTAATGTGACTGGCTGTCCGCTTATTCAGACTGAGGCAACAGCCAATCACATTACTGGCCCTGCCTTGCTTTTCTTGACTGGCAGACATTACCTTTGTGATGGAAATTGTAAAAATCTGACTTTGGAAAAAATTGAAAACAAGCTGCATTAAACTCTGTTGTGGTGATGAGGATGAGGTTTGAACATTGTTAGGCATAAAAACTGTGCAATGGATGAACTCATAAAACCCAACACATAACAACCTTAAGTTGGCATTACATTACTATTTCCAAGAACAAGAATGGACTTTGATGTGTAAGTATTGTGTTCAGCATTTTTGTTTAGCCTTTATTTGACCTGAAAAGAATCATTAAGTGGTTTCAAAAGACTCTTCTAAAATAAGCAGCAACAAATTTCATTAATAAAATATATTTCTTTTGTTAATCAGTGTAGTATATTATCGGCAATTACTGTGTCAAATAATAGCTTATTTATAATCAATATGTCATAATAAAAAGTTTTTTTTTTAACTTAGTAAATTCTAGTCCTGATTCTAATTTCTTCCTCCTTACTTTTACTTGTTTATTCATTCAGCTGGTGGACCTTGGTTGAACTGTAAGCTTACACCAGACTTGTTTTCCATCTTAATGCTCTCTGTCTGTCACCAGCCTGCCCTTAACACCTTCAGTACATGTAGCTAAGTGCTGGTCTTTGAGGAAAGAGCTTGGATGCTAACCTCTAAATGCATTCCAGACCCAGGCATTCTTTCACGCCTACTCTGTCTTTCCCTCCCTGCCTTCCTTTCAACCTTTGTTTCATTGCGTGATGATCATTTGATGTTCACCTTAACAACCACCCCTCACAAATCCCACCCACAATGGTGACTACTTTGTTGTGATCAAACTTTCTCCTTGTCATCTTCATTCTCTGTGATGGTACTGACAAGGTTCACTGGAGGCTATTGGGAGAGGATGTAATTACATTTCTTAATCAATGTCAATATTACTCCAGTAACTGCTTGTAATGAGTGTTGGTTGCTTTCATAACCATACTAACATACTAACTAAGTATGAAAACGATAATGGGAAGGGGTCACATAAGGAGGAAGGCAGTCTGACTTTTTAGGAAGAGCAAAGGAGGCCTTTTATTTTTAACCATGTCTCCTGTGTCTAGTCTACTGTTCCTCTCACATTATTGATTGCTGTCGGGATGAAAAGAGAATTTCAACAAATGTAACAAAATTCTTCTGAAATAAATTGCCTACCACAGTTTTAATAATGTATTTGTTTTAAACTGTGGGTCTGGGACTGCTGCATCTGAGGGCAGGGACTCTCTGGCTCTGCAGGTCGATGATGCTGAGAAACCTTCTAGCAGCAATCCCGAAGGCCAAGCCATCAGCACCTTTTGAACGAGCACTGCACTAGTATCAATAAAATGTGAAAAATTGCGATACATAAAAAAATGGCAGTTCTTTAAAGAGCAGGGTCCAAAGAAAATATACATTTTTTGAGTACTGATTTGAATTTCCATCCTTTAATAGTTTCTGATGTTGAATTAACAGGCTCACAGTATAAAGATACAGGGCACTTGTCTATGTGTGTCTATGACTGTAGGTGTGTATGGGATTTATGTCCTTCCTGACAGGTTGATGATGTTCTATTGGGACAGACAATGGCCTTTTTTTCTTAGTTTTGTCCTCAACAAAGAGATGACTGTGTCTGAAATGTGACAAATAGCTGTTAGATCCTTTTGGCCTCCCCATGTCCTCCTTCTACACCATCAGATAATCTGAGGTGTGTGTGTAATTATGTCAGCGTGTACACATCTTTTAATGCTGTGTTTTGGAGTACACTTTAGTAAATGGTATGTACTGTATGATTTGCTAATCATGTGTGCATATCTGAGTGTGTGTGTGTGTGTGTGTGTGTGTGTGTGTGTGTGTGTGTCGTCAATAGAGAGTCTTGGTCTATCAGTGTTTATGAGGCAGGGTGTGGCATTTGTATGTAAATGACAGTGAGGAGACATTAACGGCACTAGAGAACCAGTGTTGTCTGTGACTTTTATTTCCTTTTTATTATCCTTTAGATGTTTAATTGCTCCTGGGCTCATGAAAGTGGGGAATCCTTGTGTAAGTTCAGTGATATGACCCCTGTGACCTTCTCACAGGCTGTATCCTACCATCCAATCCCTGCTCAGCCTTATTTAAAGTTTAAAATAAAGAACAAGAATGGACCCAAAAACCCTTTTGCAATATGAGCAAGGAAACTAGAGCTGTGCAGCAGTGACAGGGGTAAACAAATCTTTCTTTATTTCTGTCTAAACTCCAACCACTAACTGTAACATGCTGTTATCAATGTCCTTAATTTAAACTACATGGCCAAAATTATATGGATACTGGCACACAAAAGTATATGGACACCTGAACATTGTGTATGTGATTATTGGACTCATCATTCCAAAACTATTTGAAATTAACCTGCTGCTATAACAGCCTCAACTCTTTGGTTTCAGACTTTCCACCATACTTTGGCCTGGCTGCAGGGATTTGCTGCCGGTATCTGGTCACGGTAAAAGAAGAAGGATTGTTTTAAATACTGTAAACACACAGTTTGATGGTAGGCCTTACAAGAGTCTCAAGGTGAATTACTGAGGACTGAGTATATAAATAAAATCGGTAAAATATATGTAATCTAAGTGCTAAAGAGCTGTGACAAATGAAGAATGTAGCTCCATTATAACTTCATACTGAGTATTTATTTAGTTGAAATAATTGGCTATCACTGCTCCCTGTGTGTGTGTTATCGCTGCCTCCTGGATGATCTTTTTAAGTCATTAGTGTCACCCTCACCTTGGACTTGAGTTGTAAAGCCCCTGGTATCCTAAGTATTCCCTGAACCTTGCTGGGAATAACTGTTTCTGGAACACAGACTAACTCTCAACTAACTCATTCAAGTTCAGAGCTGTGCTGAACTTTTGGAAGTGTGTTTGAGGGCATAGTCAGCCAAGAAAATCTGCTTACGGTAATCCTCGTTGACTTTGACAGCAGTGAAACAGAGAGGATTTCCCCATCTGAAACCAAGAGAACGTCTCAGGTTACGTATGTAACCCTGGTTCCCCGAGAAGGGGAACGAGAGACTGCGTCGGTTACGACACTATGGGAACGCCTCTAGGCGAAGCAGGTCTGAACGTGAATGAAATCACTCCAATCCTATTGGCTTGTTGCTAGAACGGTAAGGTGTGACGGAATAACCGGAGGAGTATAAAGCACACCTGTACACACTCATCATTAGCTTAAACTATGAAGCAGGCGCTCCAGGCGGG
>NC_060163.1:1757749-1789903 GCF_021292245.1 Micropterus dolomieu | reverse complement strand
TCCACTGCGCTGAGCACGTCCGCCTCCTCGGAGTCGGATTGCTGCAGCGTCTCCGGATCCAAAACCGCGAGCGGGAGAAGCCGAGAACGGGCTCCCGAACGAGGAAAGGAAGCGTCGGAGCCAGCGGATGAAGGTCGGGAATAAGCCTCAGCCGTCCCGAAATCCTCCGACAGATCACGCTGTGAACCCCAGGAGTGAAGCCGCCGGGCCGCCTCAGCGCCCGCAGGGCCCACACCACAGGGAAAACACATCCGGCCATCCTCGGAAAAGAGAGCCATGCTGTACCTCAGTACCCGCACGGAAAGGGCTTCGCAACGGGTGCAGGCAGCCCCCTCGAGAGCTGCCCGGGCGTGCTCCATCCCCAAACATGAGACACACATCTCATGAGAATCTCCATCCGTGATGTACCGAGGGCAAGAAAAAAACACACCTTCTGTACATCTGGTTGCCGGACATGCTGGTAGACTTCTTCTTCAGGTAAGACATACTGCTCGTAGGACTGGAGCTTTCTTCAAACAACATACAGAGCGCCTGCTGA
The DNA here is from genome assembly GCF_021292245.1 of Micropterus dolomieu. Classification (NCBI taxonomy): domain Eukaryota; kingdom Metazoa; phylum Chordata; class Actinopteri; order Centrarchiformes; family Centrarchidae; genus Micropterus; species Micropterus dolomieu. The sequence goes on along the minus strand of NC_060163.1, from coordinate 1,789,365 downwards.
ATAGAAAAAAGCTAATGATGAGTGTGTACAGGTGTGCTTTATACTCCTCCGGTTATTCCGTCACACCTTACCGTTCTAGCAACAAGCCAATAGGATTGGAGTGATTTCATTCACATTCAGACCTGCTTCGCCTAGAAGCGTTCCCATAGTGTCGTAACCGACGCAGTTCGAGTTCCATCGAAGGGGAACTGCTTTTGTTCTGCTGAGTTATCAGAACAATGTGGTGTAAATGTCTAAGCCTACTCTGTACAAACCATGTCAGCACCATTAAGACACATAGAATAGATCAAGATGATGCTCTCATGCAAAGGTTTTCCTTTTTCCCAAGACAGAAAGATAGTTTAGTTCTCAACTAGTATTCAACATATCCTTACAACAGTTAACTATATTACATTTACATTACATTACATTTATTAATTTAGCTGACGCTTTTTAACAAAGCAGCTTACAACACTGCACCATCACCAGTATCCTATGAAAACCCAAATTCTGTCTCACATCATGGAATTCATAGAAATTTCCATTTTCAGATAAAAACAAAATAGCTATCAATTTTTGGTAAGGGTTCCACTAACACTGCTTTAAGAAACTACCCTGGTACAAATTAAACATGTACAAATTAAACCATTTGCTAACATAACGAGACATATAAGTAGCAGCATAATGTTAAACAAGCCATGGTAGCGGTTCAGTGAGACTGTTCTTGTCACAGCGTCCTTTAAGCTAAATACCTACGTCAGTATAGTAAACACATCCACGATGCTAACATGTTCACAACGCCAATGCTAAGACTACGGCTTCTGCTAACAGGACCCTATGCTTTCCTGTTGTTACAGTATCGGTGAACAGAATCATGTTTTCTGCCTGTGTGCCATTGTGAAATAAACACCTGGTGCACCTGTCACTGCCTCAAGCCCCCTGGTGTGAAAATCCATCATCTTAAATACATTCAGATCAACAACGTAACCTATTAGGACATCTAGCATTTCTATACAGTGATATTTAGATAAATGCACTACAAAGATGCAGTTCAAAGAGCCAACGCACCGCTGGTCAGCTGACAGTACCAGGAAAACAAGCCCTTGCTATCTAGGTTGTTCTCATATCTGTGGTGAAACCTGACCTGTGGGTTTCTTAGAAAGTATACAAACTTTGGCTAGCTGTTGTTGTGACACCAACCAGCTGTCAGTCTTGTAGTCTAATAAAGTTTAAAGGACCATACCAATATTTTAACTCATTTCTTCAAGTTATATATTAGTTATATTTTATATACTTACATTATCATCATGTGCTAACAGCAAGCACACATTTCCTTGGTGGTGTATTCACAGCAAATGTGACATGCAAAGATGTATGAAATACACGGGTTGTCCACGGGGGTGTCCAAATTTAACACGTGAAGATCAGTTTGCTTATTATGGGGAGTACAACACATCCTATGAGACCCTTTGTCAGTGGGAAAACATATCATGATGATGTCATCAGAGTGATCCTCACTTAAGCATGGAGACTATGAAATGTTTAACAAAAAGCCTACATTACAAAGGTGTGGAGATCAAAACACATGGTGTTTATCAGGCAGAGAAAGTAATGAAAGTTGGTTGCATTGTGGGAAATATAAGATTCTGTGTTTTTGAAGCTTGACCCATGTGAGGAACTTAAAGCCAGTATATTTTGGCCTTTGCTTCACTTTTGACCATTTTTTGTCTTGTCACTTGCCATTCACCTACATTATGGAACTGCAACACCAGTCACACCCACCAGCTAGATAACGTTATAATCTCTAACATAGTGGACTCATGGAAAAATCCATCGGTATAACTCTTTTGTCTTGACTAATTTAGTAATGACTCACCTGTATTAAACCCGATGTTTGAAGTGAATAAAATAGACTTGCCAGTCTGCTTACTGGAGTTCCACAACTAATGAAGTGATTCAAACTTTGTTATCTCCCACCAGATTTGTGTGTACAGGTGAGGTAAAGGGGGAAAGCAGGCAGTGGACCAAACCACTGTAAGGAAAAGGTAGAGGGGAAAAACTTTTTAATTTTTTTGCCCAATTTGCTTTTCTATTGCTTTACTACTTATACAATTATTTTAGGTATCAATATATTATTTAATGATATTTTTAGCGCAAAGCAACATCTAACTCCTTCCTTCTTTTTTGTCAAGCTGAAACTTAATTTTCTGTATTTCATGTTGGGTATGTTCAGTGGGAAAATGGGAAAGTTTGGAGTTCATATGTTTGAGTTTCAAAGTTCTTGAATTTCTTGCTCTTTCTTCTTCTTATGAATAGAATATGAGATTATATTTCTTCTGACATAATATCTGGATGGATTTCAGGGTTGCTGATTTGCAATGCAACAGAGTTACTGACTGGGAAGTATGCTATTTTGTAATATTCTGACAGGTCGTTGAAAAAAACAATTCAGTGTTTTTACATGAGTGTGAGTAACACTAATAATAATTTTCTTACATAGAGGTTATTTATCTATAATAAAACATTTGTTTGTTTGTATGTGATTCATTTAGCCAGTGCTTTGAACTATTCTATGACTGAAATTATGTAAAAGAATCTATCTGGTTTTATTTGGAAAATGGAGTGAAGGTGAATCATCCTGTTTTAAGTATAAATGTAGAAAAAATAAAACTACATTTTATTGTTGTGTCAGTTAAGCAGCTTTTCAGTAGCAAATAAACAGAAAAGGGCATTAGCAACCTACTGTATCTCTTTAGTTTGGAGACTGAGGATTTTGATCGAATAGACTAGCCATCATATTAACATCACAGATTATAGGTAAAAAAATAGCAAGACTGCATCAAATACAGAGGAGAGAAAGTCGATAATATTTTCAGCCATCAGGATTTACTTTGTTGTCAGTAGAGTGAAAGAGAGAAAATAGAGAAGACAAGAAGAAAAAGAGATGTAAATGCACACTAACCTCAAGAACATTTACACCAACTTCTAAAACAACAACCAGAATTATTTTCCATATTTGTTATAGTGTACAGTATTCTAGCAGTTTCCCTGGAATACAGACTTTGTACTAAGTTAGAGCCACTGTAGTGAATGCACAGAGAAAATAAATAAATAAATACACTTTGTACTTGGGGTAAAATGGTACACAGGCATTTTTTCTTAAAGGTTAGACATCTGTAATTAAAGCATATATAGAGATCTCATTTGCACCCTTGGTGCAATCACTTTAGTTTACAAAACCCAGAGCACTGAAAATATTGAAACCAAACAGAGACAAAAACTTGGAAAGCAGATCAGATTTTGTTCTCGGCTTCTCTCTCCTTTTATTTCTGTAGTTGCTAAAAGTGCTCCCCTTAATAACTACACCAGCTATTACAATGATTTACTGTGAACCATGTTCAGGCTTGAGGATCTAATTGAAAGCAAGCTAGTTTCCAACCTCTTTCAACACTGTGTTGTAAATTCACTACAATGGTCACAAATTTAGAGAAAATGGCCTTGGCCGTGCAAAGTTTCGTCTCCACTGGGTGATGGTGAACAATGGAGGGAAGGAGACGCTCTTTAGAATTAGGAGAGGAGGCAAAGTTCAGAAAAGTTCATTCACATCGTTCAAGGGCTGCACCAGCGGGGATAGGATGGCCGGACATAAAGGTGTCACCTACAATTTACTATTACAATTTGGCCATTAAGCTAAAACTCTTATCAACAGAGACTCACAGTAAGTATAAGAGTTCAGCATTTATGGATCCAATTATTTCAAGTCGCACAGTAATAAACAACAGCCAGGGACAACAGTACAATGCTAATACGTCAACGTGGAGTGGAGGGAGGCTGGGTGTAAATCAGAAGGGCACCAGAAAGAGAAACAACTTGTGAAAGAGGCCAAAGCACATGTGCCAGTAAAGCTGCCTCAGCCTGCGGAAACACTGGCATTCATTTACCAACATAAGTGAAGACTTTTATAAAGTGTTACAAAAACACAGAATGCAAATGCTTCATGTGATTCGGTGGGCCTGTCTGAGTCAAAAAGTCCAGGGCATTTTTAATTTCCAGTCCATCCCTGCACGAATTGTAGCAATGTGGTCACTGTCAATCTGCGTATACAGATCTGTAACCAGATTTCTCCCCTACCACTGACCTTATTTTGGAAACCACGGTTATGTAAGTTTTTGTACACACATTCAATGTTTTTCAGCAGATTATTTCATTAACATGGCAATCAACCTTATGGGAAAGCTAAAGACAAAAATGCTACACATGGATTTATATGAAAAAGTCAGCTCTAGCGACTAGAATGGGGTGGTGATGGCGCAATGGATAAGATGCTTGCCTTTGGTGTGAGATACCTGGGTTCAATCCCCCACTGTGAACCATCCACCATTGTGTCCCTGAGCAAGACACTTAACCCCTCGTTGCTCCAGAGGGGTGTGACCTCTGTCATGTAGCAATTGTAAGTCGCTGGATAAAAGCGTCAGCTAAATGAATAAATGTAAATGTAATGTAAATGTAGCTGAGCATAAAGACTAGAAGAAGGGGGAAACAGCTAGCCTGGCTCTGTCCAAAGTAAACAGCAAAACACCCACCAACAGCGCACTCATTAACACAATGTAAAAATGATTTTAGCTGCATGCATGAAGATTCCTTATGGTGAACATCAGCTGGTTGCAGGGACTGTGTACGGTTTCCTGAAGACTTGTCACAGTGAGGTTAGTGGTTGCCATTGTGCCTGTACAGAGACATAAACCAAAACGTGTGGCCAGGACTGTACACAGTAACCTGAACGTTTCTCTCTCACACAAAGTAGTGGGAATCTAAATCACAGCTTCAGTAACTGTCAGTCAATAAACTTCCACAAACCGTCAGTCCTATCCCATAAGGAACTCTGGGAAGTGTCTACAGAACTTTAATGGTAAATGATCATTTGGACAGTAGCACTCCACTTCACTGCTGAGATATTCAACCTTCTGGCTAGTAAAGCTGTTCACTGTCATTGTTTTGGGTTTTAGTTTTGTTATCCTGTTTTATGTTGAATGAGACCTTTCTTACGTGTTTTGTGTAACTTTACTTCCTGCCTTTGTGTGTTTACCAACCAGTTTTTATTGACTGCCCTTCCCTAATTTCACCAGTATCTAGTTATCCTCCCCTTACCAGTCTATTTAGTCTATATGTTGCTTTGTCTCAGTGCCCGTTTGTCTTTGTACAATGTGTCTAGCGTTCATGCCATTGTCCCAGTGTTTGTTTTCCCAGTGGACTTTCTTTGTTTCCCTTGGACCTTTACATACTTTGTGATTTTGATTGTTGCCTACAACTTGTCAGATTAGTTTGCCTGTTCTGACTGCTTCTCCTGAATTTGATCTGTGCCTGCCTGGCCACAATGTAAGCTGTTTGAACCTTTTGACTTTGACATAAAGGCTACATTCTCACTACTACGTTTTTGTTTTAAAACACTTCCCAGTTCCTGGCAGGAAATGACTGACAGTTGAGAGGATCAGAAGAGCAGCAGAGCCACATCACACAGAATCCTACCACTAGAAAACTTGTCCATTTACAGTTAAGACCAAATTCAGAAAAACGGAGAAGCACAAGCCAAAAATAAGAAACCAAGAGACAGGTAAAAGAGTCATGCTTAAGCTGGGATTTTTGTATGGAAACCACATTTTCTGCACTTTACATTGTAGCTCTTTTCATATTTTGAATGATGATCACTTTGGGATGCAGCTATTGCAGCCCCATATTTCTTTATGCTTTTATTAATGGATTATTTCATCATCATCTTATCTCCTACACATTCATTCTTCAAACAAAGTAGTCGAGTTAAACACTCAGATTCACACGTACACCTGTAAGAATCTCATCTCTGATGCTACTGGCCTACTTCCACTGTTCCACTGGAGGTATATACTAATTCCATGCCCTGAAACTGAACTGATCAGTATGACCTCTGTTTCACCCTCTGTCTGCTCATCTGCCAGGGTCATCAGTCCACCGCTTTGCTTTCCCTCCTTCTATGGATTCCAGATTTCTATCCTATTTTCCTTTTCTCCTCACAACTTATTGATTCTGTAAGAATAACGGACCACCCACCCCTTTTGTGTACAGAGTACAGATTCATTACCTGTCATCAACAAACTTTATCTGCTGTTTTCAAATAAACCATAGACAGCTGCTCTTTATCTCAACATTTCAAAACAGTCACACAGAGCATTAATAACTTCATTAAAACTTCAAGTTTTCATTTTATTCTATATTTGTCTGTTCTAATTCAATTCAATTCAATTTTATTTATATAGCACCAAATCACAACAACAGTTATCTCACAGCGCTTTTCATAAAAGAGCAGGTCTAGACCGTACTCTGTGATGATATTTACAGAAGCCCAACAGTTCCCACCAAGAGCAGCACTAGGCGACAGAGGCAAGGAAAAACTTCCTTTAAGAGGCAGAAACCTCGAGCAGAACCATGGCTCAGGGTGGGCGGCCATCTGCCTCGACCGGTTGGGGGTGAAGGGGGGGGTAGACAGAGAGAGGAACAGAGAGAAAGAGAGAGAGGGATAAAGTTCTAAAGTTATGATTTCAGTGGTACTACAGTAAACCTATTTATTCAAACTAAAGGATAAAAAAGTCAAAGAAATTGTTGCAGAGTGTCACAGTGATAATTATAAACGCAACTATTTAGCATTGCTCCCCATTGCTCATGGTGACAATTGTTGGGTCTATGCAAATATTATTATTAAGTGTACAGTCCAGACCTGTTCTATGTGAAAGGGGCAATGAGATCACTACTGCTATGAATTTGTGTTAAATAAATAAAATTGAAAAACATTGTTGTGCTGCACGATGAAGCAGAATCAAGACAAAAGTCTGCAGCAAGCAGTAGGCTGTAACGTATACGGTGAAATATAAAAAAATTGATTCCACAGATTCAACAGAATGAATTTAGTCTTATTTTCTTTGGTATTCGTGTCACATAGCTGACAAGTGCAGCGATGATTGCTGGGTAATATGTAAATGAATGCCCAATCTTGAGTTTCTATTTGATCATGTGAATCGGGTGAAACGCAAAATCTGACAAGTAGACTAGCAGAGCACACTTGCAAGCTAGCAGTCATGCTATTCACTCATAAAAGTTGTTTCAGAAGAGACAGGAGATAAAAGAACAAGAGGAGAGGGTCACAAAGCTCCCAAATCAGATAGTTTTGGATTTCTGAGGACATTGTCAAAGACTTTACTCAGTGCAGGCTTGTCGGATGCCTTTCAGATAGGTGAGTAACTTTACAAGTGCTTTTTCAGTGGATTTGGTGCGGCTGCCGTGCAGCTGTTTTAAAGGCTGTTATCATTCAAAGCTCTTGAACAAAAACAGAGACAGCACCCAAAAACAAGTTTGCGGCGAGTTAAATGTACACAGGGCTGGATACGATTTGCCTCTATCCTGATTCTTAATTTACTTCACTTGATGTTTATCTCAGTAAACAGTTTCCTAATGAGTTTATGGTCTCCATCACTAGTTTCAGACCTTTTTCAGTACATTAAATTATGGTCCTATTTAGAGAAAAATAGATGATCAACCAAAGTATGTACACATATGGCGCCATCATTTTATGTGGCCTGCAACTTGTCAGTACTCCCCTTCTTTTGTGTTTGCTTATCCATCTTGACAATGACACACTCCTTCCTCAGCAGATTTTTGGCACTGAGCCAAGGCATCTGGCACAAGAAACCAGAGGACAGAGGGGGATAGGTGTGGCCAGCTCAGTAAGAGACACTAGTGTCATTATAGAAAATGAACCAATAGGCTGCTTCCTCTACTTTATGGGCCGGTTGTTAGCAATAAAAAAAAACAAACAAGAAAACATTAAGCACATCGGCCCACCAGGAAAATGCCCAGTATACCAGATTACCAACATGTTGGACATTAAATTAATCTCTATCTTGATTGCCGCAAATTGCCAAAAAGCTGCATAACAGATTTTCATTGTTTTGAGCACAATGACAATAAAAATCTATTCTTTTTTCCCCCCTTACTCTCACAAAAAATGCAAATCAGTGCATTTCTCAAAAGGGTGACATATTGCAACAGGTTAGTTTAATCCTTTGATTTAAATCAAAGGACAAAACAACAAGACTCTCCGCAAACATTTTATTAAATAAAAAGCTCATACAATAGAATACAAGTCATTTAAATAAGTTGGGGTGAGATACAAAAGTTATATAAACAGACTCTACATTTCATATGTACATTATGATATAGATACACCTCTGAGCTGATTAAATGTGTTCCATTTCTGTGTATAGTGCCTCTCGTTTAGTTTGTTCATATCTTAGAAAAAAATACATATACAGTATATACAAAGCCAACATGTTAACATAACATCACATGTAAAATACATTAATTCATCTACAATATGTATAATTTAAGTCATGCCAAAAACCCACATTGACAAGCCCAAAAGATTAGAATTACAAACATTTTCTCTTCCCGTGTAAATCCGGCCTTTGATCCGTTTCTTAAGTGTTTCCAAAAACTCCCTAAGTACCTTGATTATACCGTAGTTTCCCAATGGATTTGGAGGTAAACATATGTTGTAAGAGTTTTGGGGAAACCTCACAATTCACTCTACGCTGCTTTAAGGAAACATGACCCCTCATCATTGCAATTCAGTTTTGTACATAGCTGGTAAACTTGGTTGGCAGATTGTCCACAGGATATACAGTAGGCCCTGTTTTTAAGGTGGGTAGCCCATTTAAAAGAGTCCAGTTACACTTTGTGACCACTTCCACCAGGAAGATCTTCAACAGGACCTTAGCAAACTCTTTACCCACACACATTCTGGAGCCCCCTCCAAATGGGATGTACTGGAACCTGGAGGAGTCGGCAGAGGGTTTAGTCATAAAGCGCTCCGGCTGGAAGTCTTCCTTGTTGGGGAACATCTCTGCCACATCATGGGTGTCACAGATGCTGTAGATGACGTTCCAGCCTTTGGGAATTTGGTAACCCTGATATGGGGACAGTAAATGATCAGTAACCAGACAGTTTCATACAGGTTCTCAGTTTGTCTCTACAATCTCCCAATTGCAGATTTAGTTCATAAAGGTCTTTGTTAACTTACATTGAGTTCAAAGGTCTTGAGGGCCACTCTGAAGCCTCCAGGGACAGGAGGGTTGATCCTCAGAGTCTCTTTAATGACACAGCTGGTGTATTTCAACTGCTCCAAGGACTCGATGTTCAGACTCTGGAGGTCCATTCCCTGCTCTTCCTGAAGACAGACAAACAGGCATGTGAGGAGAAGCGAAAAACGATGTGATCAAAGTGTAATGATAGTTGGTGGCGAATGGGATAGTGCAGGTTGTTTATTTCATGCACACTTATTTCAAGATACTGATTTTGTTTTACTGTAATCATTCCTATGGTTGAACAATGGGTGGTGTTACAAACTGAAAACAATCTAACCATACATCATTTTTGTACTGTAGGTTAGCTTGTTAGGTCTGCTGGCCTTCCAGGTTCAGACAAGCCTAGTTATCCAGTAACTCAAAGCACACACCAAAGCAACAAACTAGGTAAAAAATGTTTTTAATTGGTCTAAGCACATCAGGGCTGTTCATCTGACCTGGATTCACAATCTAGCTCCTGATCAGGGTTTACACACATCTTACACCATATATATTTACTGTGAAACTTCAATGTGGATTACGATCTCTTTGGCAAGTATAGGCTATACTTACTATATTAAAATACACAATAGAGTAACTATATTAGAGTAGATATCGGCAGGATACTCATAGTGACACTTCCTAGCTTTCCCCCCATGCTTTTCCACTGCATCTTCCTCAGCAGATGTAGTTTGTTCAGTTGTCACGGAGATAGCTCAGATGTCATCACTTGAGTAAAGAATGATCATTTTCTCCATGACAACTGAGCAAACTGAACATGAGATGTGGTTGAAAGCTCAGGACAAAGGCATAAGTAGACTTTGAGTTAAGACCTTTTTAGGTAAACTACTGTTTGCAAGATCAAGAGCGAGGTTTCCTGCTCATGCTTAAATATGATTGTGTATTGCATGAATCTTTTATAAAATGGTCACATGAATGAAATTAATTCAAAGTTCACCAGATTGTCTGTTATGTTGAATGTTCAGCATAAAAACTAAATTGCAGCAGCCACTAAAGGTGTTGCAAGTACAACTTAAGAGAACAACAAGAACTAAAGTTGTGCAGTGGTAATGACCTTGTCCATCAGTTCCTGCCTCAGTCTATCCACAACTTCAGGGTTCAAGCCCAGGAACATGATCAGAGAGGTGGTTGTGCTGGCAGTGGTTTCATGGCCCCCAAACAGCAGCTCTGTGGCAGACTCCTTAATGGCCTGGAAACACAAAGGTAGATACAGAATTAGTTTGGGCTCTAACCAAAGTAATGGCCTATAAGGAGGCGCTTGAGATGTTTTGTTTGTTTTTTCATATGAAATTTGACCATGTCTCTACCTGCATGCTGATTGGTTCCCCGTTCTTCTTGCTGCTGTCTATGAGCTGCTGCAGAGCATCTCTGTGTTTGGACTCCTTGCTGGACTCCTGCACCTTCTTCCTGATGTTCTCCTCTATCTTGGAGTGGATGAAATTCCTTGCCTTCAGACCCTGGAGGAAAGAAAGATCGCAGGAGGAGCAGGGATGGACAGAGGAGAGAATGAATGAAGGGCAGCAGAGACACAACAAAAGAAGATGAATTACTGACATTTCCCTCACTGGGTACATGCAGACATAACTTCATCAACCATTTCACTTTGCCTCACGTAATGTGCTTGTTCTTAGTTAAAGGACCAGAGTTTTTGAACATTTTAGATCATTTAATACAATATACATTACAGGCACCCATTGGCTTTCATTCATTTAATTACAGTATAAAATCTAGATTTTATTGCACATGTTCAAAGCTTAAAAAAAGGGGAGAGTGGCTAAGTGATGACTACTGTATGCGTTTCTCTCTTACCCTGTACAGTCCGCTGAAAGGCACATCAATGGGCAAAGAGAACAGATTCTTGATCATTTCCTCAAAAGCTTCCACAAGCTCCTGCTCGTCAATTTTGATCTGCTCCGGCTCAAAGCCCAGCAGGATCCTCATGGCTATGCGGAACATCAGCCGCTTCATCTCCGGGTAGACTAGAACACAGGAGTCCTTAGCCAGCCACTCCTTCACTGCTGCCCGCATCTCCTCCTGGATGATGGGAACGTACAGCTCCAGAGCCTCCCTGGAGAAGGCCCGCATGATGGCCTGTAGAAGGGAAGGAGGGATGGGGAGTTAGATTGTAGGATCTCTAAAGAAAATCCTAAAAGTTTATTTCTGTTGGAGAAGGTTTGACATACTGTAACTGCAGTACCTTGTGTTTTCACTTGTTTTAAGAGAGGTTGGATTTTAGGATCCAGTGATCACAAATTACTATGGCCTCTTATTTGTTCAGTAACTAATTGTCAGACACAGTATTGATAAAACTAATTATTTAATGAATGAACCCTTTTGTCAGTTATTGTGCTCCCTTATTCAGACTAAGCAAGATCAAGCAAGCAAGAGGAAAGATTTACTCTTGCTCTTTATTTTTCTGATAAATATGCCATCAAATCTAAGTTTACTTAAAGCAGACTACAGTGCCATAGGCTGGCATGCATCTAATGTGCCAATAACAGATAAAAGGTAATTGATTTTAAAATGTACTGACCAAATTACTCAAAAGTAGCTTCTTTCCCATCCCACTGAGAGGGTTTCAACTTAAATCCGAACTTACCTTTTTCTTGGTCTTGTGCTGGGTTCCGTGCACGTTAGACAGTGTGTCCGAGCCCAGGATGGTGCGCACAGAAGCGGGCCACTGCACGGACACGAGCCTGTGTTCCCCCAGCAGAATCTGCTTGACATTATCCGCTCCAGTGACGCGCACCGTGGGGTTCCCGAAGAGGTGTGTGCGGTAGATGTAACCGTACTTCTGCCGCTTCATCCGCAGAAACTTTCTCCTCTACAAACACAGACACGCAAAACATTACTAAATAAACAAACACCGATACAGCTCTGCATAACACAGAGTCCACTACAATCCTAATCAATATATAGATAGGCTACTATGTTTGAAATTAACCAGTAGGCCTACTACTACACACTATTATAATGGCAGACTTAACTTAAAACTGCATATTTACTTCAATTGAATACCATCTTTAACCCTATAGGTGCCATAAGAAAGCGCACAAAGTTTAAATCAGTGGTATTTGTTTACCAAGATGAAAACAGGTAAAAGCCATAAAAAAAGTTTTAATCACATTTTCTAGTTTTCTGGAACATCCTTATCCACGTGTGGACATTATGAATCATGAAGTGTTTCCGCAGCCATGCTTTTACCTGGAGGATGAGCTGCAGCGTCTCTCCAATGAAAGGTAAGCCCATGGATCCGGGGGGAAGCGGGCTGGGACAGCTCCGGTCTCTGCTTCGAATCATGTAAACCTCCCAGAGCTTCAGCGTGACCAGAAACAACAGAATCGGAAGCACGATGGTGCACAGAAAGGTGGCCAGCAGTGTGCTCAGAGCCATGTTGCAGCGGCTTCTGTGACAAACAGTATCTGGTTGGAGAAGTGATGCAGTTCAGGTGAAGCTCTGTCAGCTACGGAGTCTCAGGGCGGCTCATCCAGCGCTTTTATAGGCTGCCAGGACTGCGGGCAGCCTGTTACCTTCTCCTCCCTCAGATAAATTAGTTCACTCAAAGTTCATCTTTAATTGTGGGTGTCGTTCGGCCCCGCCCCCGGCCTGTAGCCTACTGGATGACTTGCCTCACCATTTGTTCCAGGGGCCGCATCTTTAATCCCTACCTCCTGTTGCACGCAGACAATCCGCGCGGATTTCACTGAGAAAAGGTGAGGATTCCTTCAGAGACAATGGAAGCGCGTCCCGAGACGCCTTTGTTGCCAATAAGGCAGCTAGTTTACACACTCATTACCTTGGTTTAAGCCCCGTTTGTAGGATCTGTAATCATGCCTGCAGGGCGGCCTGCATTCAAGAGCAAAAAGCTTTTAAGCAGCACATTTCAACTGCTTCAGTAAATGGAAAAGAACAGAAGAATTCCCTAATCCCCTTTCCCGTGGGTCTCACTGATGCCATTCAAAGTTAACCCTACTTTTTATTTAATTGTAGTTCATTGTAGGCTATATGCTGCCTGCACGCAATTTCACCTTTTATAATTTGATTTGGATGCACCCTACTGTTTGCACATTTTCTTTTCACAGATTTCCCCACGTGACTGTAATTATCCTAACCATTAGCCCGATCCTTCCCTCTTGCCTTCATGATCTGATCAGTGCGGCAAGGAGCTGACTATGAGAGATGAAATAATGACTAACACCCATCTGGAAAGAAGCTGCCCTCTGCTTGACTCTCAGTTTCTATCAGTCTGCTTACAGAGGGAGCCGCTTCCTAATCTAGAAAAGACTTTAACCTGCTCTCTCCGCCCCGTGTGTGTGTGTGTGTGTGTGTGTGTGTGTGTTATAAAAATGATATCTCTCTCAGCGGGTTCACACTTGGGTCAGCAGAGACAAGCAGAGGGACGGGCGCACATGTGCATGCACACGCGAGGTTGTCCCCGGGCTACGCCGTATGAAAAATAAACACAGAGCAGGCCCTCAGAAGCCGAGGCACCGCATCCGCACTGCCTCTGTGTGAGGGTGGAACATATCAATATTCATGCGCACCAGTGGGCCTAACTCAGACGCCTACTTGACTGCCTAACCTGTCCTCCACCTAAGCTAGTTTACTTAGTTCGGTGTAGAAGCAGGGGGTGGTGTGGGGTGAAGATACAATATTCAGGTGCGCTGCCACACCTGACACTTAATCCCTTGATGCAAGTTGGAAAAGAGGCTATATGATGAGCCCTGAAAACCAGACGTCTCCTTCATAAAAAAGATTTAAAACTGTATCACCAGACTGATGTGGGTAGAGCTCTGAATAGTTGTACTGTCAGGGGCGTAGCACAAAAATCTGGACCCTGTACATAAGCATTCTCTATGGGCCCCTCACTCAGAAATTGTAATATATTACTAGTTACTTATTACTCCTTAAAACAGTAATATTATTACTTTACTTATTACTGGGTGATAAAAGTAACTAGTTATGTTACTACATTACTTTCCAGTGTTTCCCACAGAATAAAGGGGAGGTTGTGCATGAGAGAGAGAGAGAAAGAGGGAGCGAGCAATCGAGAGGAGGTGGTGCTGGGAATATATGCTCCTCAATAAAGCTCCTCAATCAAATATGATTTTAAATGCGCCTAGTAAAAGAATTTTGGAAAATCAACGTGTGGAGGTCAGTGTTGATAATTATCCAAATTATAGGCTAATTATGGGAAACACTGCTTTCACTTCCACCCCCTTCACCCCCAAACAAAGCAGCCTCTCGCGACGTTTTAACTAATATCATATTCATAACAGCAGCAAGGAGTGTGTTTTTTACAAAGCATATAGCCTAACGTTTCTTAACGGCACCGGCTGAAATAAAAAAAATAAAGCAAGTAAATCCTGACTTTTAAACAGCTGTTCTTCACATGTAGCTTGTTTATAAGAGCAGTTACAAAACGTTACATTAACGCCACTCTCTCCTGACGAGTCCAGCATAAGTGTCAGTTGCTGCCAGAGTTTTTTTCTGTAAGTTTCACGTTGCTGTGCTATTTCAGCAGATGCTTCATTAAATCAGATGTAGAAATGTTCGCGGCTGAAAGCTTTTTGCTGGTCGCACAGAGTTTACAATAGACGACAATGTTCTTTGCATCTTAGACTGTGACACAATAATGGCAGAAGCTACTTACAGCTGTGGAAAGAACGCCTCTCTCCCTCGTTCTCCTTTCTTCCTTTAGTTTTTGGCTATCAGCAGACTTGAACAACAGAAGGTCAGGTGCCGCTGAGCTGCTGCACAGTCCTGGATTCACATCAAGGATGGTGCGTTCAGTAACGAGCAACGCAGCGTTGCTTGCTTTAGTAACTGTAATAATATTACTTTTTTAGAAAAGTAATTAGTAACACTAATAGTTACTGAGAAAAGTAATATTATTACAGTAACTTTGTTTATTACAGTTACTGTAATAAACATGAGGGCCCTGTATACTCAGTCCCCCTTTCAGTCCTACCCCATACTGTAGCAGCCTGGTGTCTTTTCAGGTGATGTGATGATGGTAAACACTGAATGGCACTGCGCTCTGGCGCTGCACTTCTCAGAGGCTACGGATTTATCAACATATCAGTCCTGCTGCCTTCAGGTGCTTCAGGGATTTCATGTACTGCAGGGGAAGCTTTTCATTCCATATAAAGCAGCTGTAGACCGCGGATACTGTAAGAACCACACACATTCATTCTTAGATCAATGCAGATTGATTTCCTGCTTTTCAGTGCCGAGATTTGGTTGGAATAAATGATTTATATTTGAGCATGAATCCATTGTTGTAGCACGTCTGCAGCATGAGAATAAACTACTATCATCCTTTTTATGCTCACAACGAGCTGGAATCCAGTCTGGAGCATGAAATGGGGATCTATGGTAGGCTCTACTGGGTGAAAACAGCACTACAACACATTAACTAGCTAGTTAACAGAAAATTCATTATAGTTTAGCTATAGGCCTGCTATACTCCTCTATTACACAATAAAAGCAACATGTGCAATAATGACAAAGGCTACAGAACAAGAGGTCAGTCTCTTTGTCTCTCTCTCTCTCTCTCTGGATAGCCATCAACTTCACACAACCCTGCACTGTTAGGCCACGCTAGACACGACAGTTACGTGTAACTAGAAATGTCCGGTTGTAGACGTGGCATAAGCACACATACCGCCTCGGGATTTTAACAACCTGGGGGAGTTTACATTCTACAATTAATAACATTGTGGGTATTATTTAAGACTGATAATCAGTGACTGATCCATCATGTCAGATCATATTGTGCTTTATTGCTAGCCTACATATTCCCAAGCAATGTTTCAATTAAAAAAACAACTTGCAGATAATATTATCGAACTGATAACTAAATAAATCATTTAAAAATCAGACTTTCTTTTGAGTATCCACACTTGAAGGGAATGGAGGGGGTTGGGCGTTTGTCTAATGACCCCAGTACTTTTAAAAAACCAATGAACACAACATCAGCCACAGCATTACTGCACAAATCCTTGTTTACTCTCTGTTCAGACAGATGACAGGTGATGCATCTTCGGGGTGAATGGGTTTCCAGCTGTCATGCTGTAGCTGGTGAGTTTTTCTCATCACAATGTGATTGTGTGAAACAGGATTCTGCTGTTCAGGTGTGATACAGCAGGCAGAAGGAGGGGGCGGGTGGGTGAAGGGAAGTTCAAGTGTAGCGAGTGATTAGAGGGTCTACATCTCACCATGCTGCTCCACAAACTCACTGTAAACCTGCTGATCACCTGCTGGACGCCACCTCAAGACTGACCAGAACTCTCCACCTTCACTGCTGTGGAGTACTGTAAACGGTTCGGTAGAGAAAAGTTTGTTTAAGTTATCTGAGGAAGGTTCAAATAAAGGGCAACTGGACTTGGTTCAAGATACTCGAAGAACTTGTTTACATTATGTTTTTACCCTGGTCCATTTGTCCATCCAACACTTTGGTCCAAATATGGGCATCTTGCCCCATAATCAGGTTAAACAGAGCATTTCTGGTCTACCAACCACTCGAACACTTGTCACATTCATACACTGATGAACATCAGTTCTATGGGCATTTCCATCAACTGCTCTCAGGAGTGATGTTTTCTATCCAAAGCGCTCAGTGCCACCAAACCCATTTGAGTAACGAAGAGCATTTAGGGGAAAGGAGACATAGATTATACTGTAAGTGTTTTTGTAAATACCAATACTGTCTTATAAAGCTTTAATCTCTTTTTGTAACCTACTATTTTGGGGTTAAAGGAAAAATATGAAGCTTTATATTTCTTTCTACTTTACATTTTAATTCTTTAACTGTGTTTTATTGATATATTCAGTTAAAATGTACATATGGATGCATGAATTACATGAACTATTACATATCAAAGTAAAATGGCTCATTCTGAAGGCAGGTTAATGGTGTCACGTTTACATGTAGCATGTGTTTACATGTTTACACGTAGCATCATATAATGTTGCTGTTGGTTCTGGACGTCTGAAGAATTATTGGGGAGGCTATAGTTTACAGCAATGCGTCATATTTATGAGTAACATAACTGCACTTAAATATGGTACCTGAGTAAATGTTTGCAGTGATGAAGTCTCTGTTCCACAACATTACAGCTGATTCACTGAGTCATAGTGTTTACTGTTATCACCACTCAGACTTAACTGCAGGAGTTCAATAAACACACACACACACACACACACACACACACACACACACAGAGCCATAGTCAGCACATTTGCTGCGTGTTTGTGCCTCCCCCAGTTCGTGCACTGGATGACCTGCTTGTGACCCTGACATCTCGGTGAACTCTCATGCAAAACCAAGTTCACTGGCTGTTAAACATAGAGAGAGAGAGAGAGAAACAGAAAAAGAAAAGTGAGAGAGAGAGAGGGAAAGAAAGAAGAGAGAGAGAGAAGAGAGAGTGAAATAGATAGAAAAAACAGAGAGCGCATTGCTTAAGCTGATCTGTCTGTTCAGATATCCAAACAGTTAAATAATTGAATGAAGCTGTTGAAGCAGGCAGTCCTAACAGACAGTTCATACTGAGTTTACACTTTCTTGTGCAGTCACTTTAGCTTGTGTCATAATTTAAAAACATGATTATCCCTGTGAGACTGGGCAACACATTCTAAAGCAGGGCTAAACACAGAGTGATTATTGGACTAACTCATCAGGTCAAACACAACTCCAAATGAATACTAACGTTGCATCAGGGTTATTTCTTCACACTTGGGAAAGCTCCTCCAGAGCCACAGAAGATCTGTCACAAGAACTACAACTTAGTCAGTGGCTCTGGAGGAGCTTTTCCAAGTGTGAAAAAACAACCCAAAGTACAGAACGTACTGACAGTAATAAGCTTTCATTTGCTTTGAGCAAGTAAAATGTGAACGACACACTGTAAACTATAGGGCTGGTATGTGTGTGGAGGTCAGACCATGTGAATGTGTTCCTGGGTCAGAGGAGGTATGTGTCTCCTCCTCCTCCCCTGTCTGCCTGCTGTATTGTTGAAGTGAATGTAAAACCTGTTTACTGCCTTGTAAAACCGTTTGATCCCTGCACTAAAATACTTGTCACTCCTGTTCACATGCAGGAAGGAAACACTGCCCCCCCCCTGCCCCTGCATTCACACAGGAACGCTAAATCTGCTGGTTTCACCCAGACATAATTAGTCATGAACTGTGATGTTGGCTTTTGTTATAAGTGATATCCAGGATTGGTTATGTCAAGTAACTCAGAATGTCACCAATAAATTGAACCAGGGACTAAAACCGCACCTACCTCAGAGCAGGCTTGGACTTTCCTGGTGGGCCAACACAACTGTCTTTTTTTGGGGGGTCTGACCGGCCCATAAAACAGGTAGACTGGCCAAATGTTTTTTTCTTAACTGACATTGGACTGGGCCAATCACATCTTTAAACCCTGCGCTGGGCACAGTAAAGAGGATGAGGGTAGTGGAAGGACAGTAGAACTCAGAATAAGCAGAAGCTAAAAATGTACTGGCTGCCTGCATCAACAATATGTGATATGGTCATTATGTAGCAACAGGCGAGGTGGCTGGCCATGGCCAGTGGAGAGGAGCAGGTGTATGACAGGGAAGCTGTGGAACAGTGCGAGCAGGAGGAGAGTGTAGTTTCATGAAGGGAAACGATGATAATAAGATAAGATGCTATCATAAAGTGGGACAGCTACTGCTGGTGCTCACTCGGTCAGTCAATGCCAAATAGCATAAACTTGGTAAGTCAACCCAGGGTTTCCCAATCGAGCCGTGAGTGCGTTCACAGAAAAGGGTTCGTGTTTTCAAAGGGATGACCAATCGCACACATGAACAGGTCTACAGGCAGCAGAGTGGCATATTTTACAAACCAAAAGAAAACTATAATATTAGACAAATAGGAAGTTAAACACATAATCCAGGCTAAAAGTAACACAGCTGCAGCTGCAACACGCAGGAAGACAAAAAACATCTGTTTGAATGTGGAAGTTTACAGGGTCATAATATCACTGCCCATCATTATAGCACCAGTACATCTGACTATAATTACATTTATGTGATCCATAAAATGAATGTGTTGCTTATTCTTATGGCTTGTTTGACCAACTTAACTTGACTATCATAATGTTTAGCCTCACATAAAAAGAACAATGAAACCACTTCATTTAATGACTGTGACAGGTTGGGTGAAACAGATTTGGGAGCAAATTAAAAATAAATATAAAAACCTAATTCAAAGCGGTGAGTAGGCTTACTGTCATATCTTAAAGTACAAGTACAAGGCTATAATGCCTCAGTCAGTCTCTGTTGGATGGTATCGGTGTACAAAAGCATCTCTGCATCACACACATAAAGTAGCCTATAAAACAGTCAGAGGGATCTTCTATGAATGGTAAAGTCATTTTGCAAGAGAACTGATTGGGCAGTGGGCGGTGCTTTTTAATTACGTTGATCTCTTATCTTGAACATAACCTGCTCCAGAGCAGGATAGCCGTTCAGCGTCCAGAAGGATGGTGTACTGGTGAGTGGTGTTCCAGCGATTGTGGGGGGCTGGTCTGGGCCAAAAATGCCAGGGCCGATTTGTTGCTCAATTTCAGCCCTGCCTCAGAGTAGCTCTGACAGTAGTGACGAAGCGTCCTGCACTGACTTTCAGCATCAGAGGGACTACTCCTGGGAGAGTGTGACGCCCCTGTTTCACCACTAAATGTGCAAATTATGAGAACATGTTGTGGACAGTTGCCCTTTGGGTTATTACTGGTGAACTTCAAAATACAGAACATGGCACCACTTTTTTTTATCTGTATTTATAAATAAATCACCATTGTAGGTTGTAAATTAACTCTAGAAAGTTGTGGGTGGAGCCTACAAAATATATTATTCTAATTATATCATTATATTTTAACATTTTAAAACATTAGATAATTGGACATGTGTGTGACATATCCCACATGCAGAGATGGTGTTGCAAACCCTCTGTGGGCTCTGAGGAAATTTATTCCAGTGGTCCACCACCTTTCTGGCTTGCAGTGGTAGAAGTATTCACTTAAGTAAAAGTAGCAGTCTCTTAAAGTAAAAATATAACATTACAAGTAAATTATATTACCTTCTGAAATTATGGAGAAGTATAAAATAGCATTTATAGTAATAAACAAGTAATTTTGGCTTGTAGTATCAGCAGAATGGTGTTTTTTGCTTTCCTCTTTCCTCAAATCTTCAATTTGTAGATATAGACTGGTGGTAGAAGAAAGGTCAAAATGTTAAAGAAGAATAGAACGTAAAAGAAAAAAGAATGTAACGAATGTATTGAGAGTGCACAGTAAGCCTCCGATAAAAACAAACACATTTCTGTGTGTTGGCAGGGTGGCTGCTGTGATAATGGAGCTCTCTAAATGCCTCTCGCCTCATTACATCTGCGGCGACAGGGATCCTCGCATTCAAACGATGACCCAGGCCAAAGTTCACTTGCTGTTTCCCTGTTAGCGTGTGTGTGGTGGGATAGAGTGAGGCACTGAGAGTGAGATGCAAGATGACAGAAAACCTTCACGGAACAAGTGATGCTTCTGTCTTTTTGTGTGAGACGGGGGTGGGCACTCATATCTAGGCTGTGACTGGTGATGCAGTAAAAGAAGAGGCCCAGTCCTTTCTGCACCCTAGTTTCCCTCAGTGGCTCCAGAGGGTCAGTTCAACCCCCCCCCTACCCCAAAAAACAAACATATCTCTCAATGACCTCCTACCTGTACACGCCTGTTTCTACAACTCATATATCTGGTGAATAAGAAATAATATTAATAATTAGAAACCAGAGCTGGAGGACCCTCCAGTGTCCAGGGCTGGACAGACTGACTGATCAGAACAAACAGAATTCTTAACAACAAGCAGATGCTTCTGTTGAATTATCTTTTATTACAGCACACAAAATAAAAATAACAAATTTAAGAAAACATCTCAGTTGGGGTATCTTACTGAGAACAATGACAAAGGTAAAGCAAGGATTCCTTTGGATATTGTGTATGTACCCTCTCTCCACTTCTGTGGAAGGAAAAAAAACAACAAGCTCGCCGTTTTACCAGGAAACAGTTGAAATGATGCCAAATCAAAAGATCCCAGACTGATTCCCTTTGTACTTTGAGTTGTTAGGTAAGTATCTGAATCAACAAAATTCACAAGGATTTTCTTTTGTATATTATATTAATGAACATACTATATCAAATATTTACCTCATCTGGAACTGTATTTCTAATTCCCATGTTTTCTAGGTATATTTGACCATTGTTTTGAAATGACAGAAATGACTTTTACAGCTAATTTGCAACAGCAGATCCTTTTTGAAGGTTTGGTGCCTGGATTTGACTTTTTTTCTCTGGTATGTCCTGCACTTGAAACAAATCAGTAGTATAAAATGTCAACATAACTGCTTTGAGACAGGGTTGTATGAGTTAAAGGCCTGCCTGATTTCTGATCCACTTGTGTATTTTGCTGTTGATGTAAACTCAACACTTCCGCCATGTTTAATTGTTGTCTTGATAAGAAACCTCCAACACCAGAGTCATGCTGTACTCCCCATTCTGCTGCTAGGAGTTTCTTTTTTTTGTCACAGACTTACTGCTTCCATACTCTGATCGCTTCTACTGCTGTTAAGTTACTCTCAATGAAACCCTTTTTTTCTGGCAGGGTTTAAATGTGAAAGCTCTGCACTGACAGTGGCTTAGTGCTAAAACCCCTGACAAAGTAGAAAGAATTGGACATAATTAGTGAATGAAAACACTATTTGTGCTAAAATGAAAAAGTGAGAGCAGCAGAGTGGTGAGTATGACATGACTGTACGGATGGAATTAGTACTGTACAAATGTACATGATGCTGTGTGAGGCATTATGCTACAGGAATTCCACCTATTCTCAGTTTCTTCATCAGCCTTTATTTGTTAGGGCTAGCCCTGATTTTTGAATGCTGAATTTGAATTTGAGAATTTATGGCAAAATGGGCATGAATGCATGGGAGGAGAGGGAGAGCTGAGTGACCAGGCACTGTACACACCTCTGAACCAGGAGAACCAGTTTACACTCATGAGATGAATCCCAGAAAGGAGGTGTGTCCACAGAAAGCCTTGGACTGAAACTGAATTTGGAACTGTACTTTATCTTGGATAATATCTATTAGCAGTTAGTTGAAATCTTTACAAACGTCAAATTGGAATGTTACTCAGGGTCATGCTAGAACATAATATAGCATTTGTATATCTTAATTAACCATGCAAATGAGTGGAGAGAAGGTACCAACGTAAATCACTGAGCTCCTCACAGCTCAAATCAGTGTTCACCAAGTAAGCAACAAACGCAAATTCAAACTCTTATTAATTACATATTTACTTTAGGTGTTGATGGAGGCGCCTATCACAGTGTCAACCTCCAATTCTGTTTGTAGCAGACAAACTGCTGTGATACTTTCTTTACAAAATATGCAGTATATACAGTGGCATTTACACACAACTTTAAAAAAAGGCAAGAAATAAATCTAAACTTTAATCCGTTTCAGTGCAAAAATGCCTGTTGAAAGTGGAGCACAGACCCAAAACATAAATAGAATAGAAACAGTCTCATTATAAAATGTCATCTGGAGTCATGAGCATGTTTTAGGTGAGCATCAACCTGCCTGCGAGGCTGTAAAGGAACCAATTCATTATTGCTGTGCTTTGTGGATATACATGGGTCATGAGATTCTAAAGCTTCATTTCACCCTGAGGACATAAAGAAAGAATTTAGGATGCAAGTTACTGAACTGTTAGATATATAATAATATATGATCACTAATAACAATTCCCCATGTGGGCCTGGTTTTCTTGTTTGCGTGAATCAAGTAGTTTGGTTGTAGAGAAAACTGCAGTTAACGTCACTTAAATAATGTCCTTAACCCTATAACTGACAGGAGGGAGGAATAGGGCATGCACTGATGTCACCTTTACATGATACCCACTGACCACCCTCACCCACCACTGAGTGGCCAAACACTGCTATGGAAGCCATGAAATAGTACAGCTGTGATCCTGGAAGATAAACAAACTAATGTGTAATTGTACATATAAAGGTAATCAGATTAATCAGTGATGTGTACAACGTGCCAGTTGGGCTGTGGATACTGAAATGTCTCCACCTGGTATTAACATTTGATCTGTAATGGATACTGGCATCTGGACATAGGCCTGAGCACTTGCACCTGGTATTAAGAGGTGTTCTCATCTAGATTCTTTCCATACTGTGTTCAAATCTCAATAATCCAAGTAGGGAAGCAGAACTGGTGGACATATGAACAAACACAACGCAAAACAAAACTATGTGGGAGACTCTTGGTGATCTTTTACGGTATGCAAAGTTAGGGTCACATCACAGACGGAGACAGCCAAAAGCATCTGTAGGCCACCAGCTGAGTGCCTTACTAAAGTGCAAATTATACGTACATCCGAATAGCTGCAAGCGACGTAAATTTCATATCTATGTCCATGAGTAGCCCACAATGCAAGCTTGTGTAGACCGTACGATCCATACTGCACGTTTGAAAATGCCCATTCAGACACTCAATGTAGCATAAAGGCAACCACGTGTGCATTTACTGTCTGTGTCCGTGGCTGTTCTGTATATTATATCTGTCTGTTAACTAGTTACTTAAAGGGCCGATATACTCCAAAACAGACAGGCACAGGAAATAGCTTTACAAAATAAGCAGTATATGCAGTAGCATTTACACACAACTTAAAAGAATTAGAATTAATTAGATTAATTTAAGAATTAATCTAAAAGAAAACTTTAATCTGTTTCAGTGCAAAAATGCCTGCTGAAAGTGGAGCACAGACCCAAAACACAAGTCGTTTTAGGTGAGCATCAACCTGCCTGTTTATACCACACTGGGTGTCTACACAGGAAGGTGTGCTTTCCTATAGTCCTACATTTTTAACAGACCCCTTGTGTAAATGGCTAATTAATGAAACTGACTTTACAAGGACAATAAAATATTTTTTAAAGTAATCAGAGCCAGAGGAGAAGCTTGCTATCACTAGTGCTAGCTTGGTTAACCCCACCATTCATGTAACTCGTGTCCTGCACGTGTCCTGAAGTCTACTTCTTTTACCTTTAAAGAGGAAGGCCTTGTCTGTAGCTTATTGGCTTTCAACTAGTTGTATGGATTTTTTTCCTTAAGAATATTTCCAAACAATAGAGACGTGATTTATACATTTATACCTGTTTGAGAACTGACCACAACACACATCTAGAGGTGGTCTGGCTGATCCAATCACATTCCGATAGCTATATGTTCTGTCTGCAGTAACACAAACATGCCCAGATAACGACTGCATGTTAATACAAGGTGACAGTGTTATGTGATCGGGGGCAAATTTCTCATATGGTGACATCACATGCAAACCCTCCAATAGGATTGCTTCATGCAGTGGTCACTATGACATAGCCCAAAATCCTCATCAGACTCTTGAAGACTTTGCTGAACAAACCTGTCCAACCTAATACAATCCACGAGCCTCATTACAGCAATGTCCTTAGTCTGAAATCCTATCTTATCTCAGTTTAGGATGGCGTTTAGGATTTTTAGTATTACAAAAACATGTTTCCTTAATGCATTTGGGGGAAAAATCATATCTCATCTCAGGATAGGAATTTAGCTATTACAGAACCGTCCTAACTGAAGAATTTCCTAAGTTAGGATGGTACAGACCCTGTCCTAAATTCAAAATAACTAAAAAGCTAGCTAGCCAGTGAAAAGTGAAGTGCGACAGCCATTTTCATGGAAACAGGCAGTCAGGTACATTCTAAACACACATGTAGGCGTGACAGGACGAGTGCCGATTGAAGAATCAAGTTTACAGCTCCAATTAGGATTTCTTAGGTTAGAATAAAATACATGGTTTGAGATAGGATAGGACACATGAGTTTAGGAACTGCTTCTGTGGTAGGAAGATATGATTTTAAGAGCAGTTAATAAATGTTTGTGTTTGTTTGTTGTTTTAACAGATTGCATAATTTAGGAAAGTGTGTCCCAAGCAAGATGGACCCAAAAATGCTTCTTTTCAGATTTTCAGCCCCATTTTTGACATTCTCATGTGCAAAGCACGTGAAGATTCCAACTACAATCTGGGTGTCAAAGACTCACCCCCATAACCGCTATCTGCAAACAAGTTCCATCACATTTGGCTGTGACAGCCATGTGTCGTGTGCAAGCACACTCCTCCATGTTCAGTCACTAAGGTTCTGTCTCAGGACGTTGCTTCAAATATACAATGTGAGGCAGAAAAGAAGACAAACAGCAAGCAAAGACACCACTGAGTTCAACAAAACTTCCCTTTTTTCCCCCATGAACATCAGTCTTTGAAGACGTCATCATCCATTCATATATTCTTCTATCATTCCATGACCTCAACGTCACTGTGTTTCTGCACACACACATACACAGTAACAGCAGTTGAAGTGTTGGGACAATGAGTTTAACTTGGTCTTTTCATTTCCATAAACAGGACTCTGTTGAAGTAGATAGATGGTGAAAACCAAATGGGAACAGTGACACATTTTCATGCCAGGCTAACCATCTGTATATGATTCATCACATTTTTTATATCATAGCTATTTTACAGAAACTGCAATGATAGTTAACTAGAAAACCAAGTTACCAGCCACACCAGAAAATGGCACAAGCCATTATTTATACTTCTTAATGATTTGGTGATGCTTGACGCTTAATGACATTGTGACTATTTATACTGGATTTGCAATTCTCTGAAGATATGTATAAATGTCCCGGTAGGTTTAAATAGATAAGGATGTTATGAGTTACCACAGGTCCAGAGGATCCAACAAGACTCAACACCAAGTAAGCCAATTGATTGATTCCATTCTTGTAAAGTAAACAAAAATTATAAACATATACTCACAATCTGTACAACTATAAAAGAATTATTCATGTATGTGAATGTTCTACGGACATTACGATAAATAAGACGATACAAGAGAACATGTTTATAGCTCTAACTTGTTTCTCATCACTGACTTTTAACCATGCCACATGTCCTCAGTGCAGCAGTTTATGCACTGACAGAGCGGCTTTATACAGACAGGACACTACGTCAGCTCTGCGGGTCGTTTGCAATAAATCCGTGGTGCAAATTGATGTGTCAAAGTTGAACTGGACAAATCTCTGCACATATTTACTTAGCCCAGCAACTGAGTCCTTTGATGGCAGTGATTCCATAGAAATGCATTGAATACAGTCTGAAATAACAGTATTGGAATATAAATCAACAGGGAGATCCATTAGAGCCCCAGATCCAAAGGGGTAGAGGATACGAGAAACCTCATATCTTCTTCCAGGACGATTTTTCCTGAAGAAAGACTTATTTTGCTATGTATATGGGTAACTGGGTTTCAAATTTTTTATATTGTCTTTTTAAAATTCAGACCCACAGACTCACAAAACTCAAAATAAGTTCAGTGGTAGTAAAGAAACCTGAAAATCAAACTGATTTTGGAAAAACCATGTTGCTACTTTGTTGTGCCATTACCTGCGTAACCTGTGTCTAACTCGGTTACTTGGTTTCTTTTATGTGTATTTTTGTGTTTCTTTTTTAGCTAACACGAGACCCATGTTAAATGGATGCACAACTGTCACAACGTTGGCTGGATTGGTCATTATTGAGTTATGGCCTCGTATTTTGCCTTTAAATGATGACAGTTATAATAACTGACATCTGATCACTAGATTACCAATAGCCTGATCTCTCTGTAGATTTACAATTAATTTTTAATTCTTCAGACTGAAATGCAAGAAAATGCATTCCACCTTCATCCATGCAGGACAAATGTGCTCTAATCTAATCAGAAGGAGTGTTATCATGTCAAAAGTATAGTATAGGTTTGTGATAGGACAACAGGAAATGGTTTATCCCATTTACCTAGGGTGCAGTAAGTGCTGACCTTTAACCTCGTTGTCCCAGTACTTGAGTGTCACTTCCTCTGCTGTACCAGTCTCTCTCTGCAGCTACAATCATTACACTCTCACAAATGTACAAAACGTAGTTTGTCTTGTCATAGCCATTAAAAATACTTTACAAACATGTTACTGTTCAGTCTTGTGAATAGTCTAGTAAACTGTTTAATATGCGTGTGTGTTATTTACATTGAGTATTCAGTCAGGTATAATAGTAAGGAGAGGATATGACTTCATGTGTTGTCTGTTCCCTGCATGCCTTGTACAGTGTGTGTATTGCTGTGCCTTTATGTTATGTAAGCTGTCTGTCTGTCTGTCTGTCTGTCTGTCACTATGGTGTGTCTGTATGTGTGTGTGTGTAAATTCTCTGTGTGGTTCTTCATCTGTATGTCACTTCATTACCTGTGTAAAAATCTCCTTCCTTTGTGAGTGTTTTGGCAGTTCAGCGTGTGCATGTGACTGCATGCATGTTTCATTCTTTATATCTCTTCGTGACACACACGTCACTCTGGTGTGTGTGTGTGTGTTTAGGAGGACATGCCATTGACCAGGCTCCTCAGTTGTTTGACCACAGTCTCTATCAGCTTCTGTTTGTCTCTGTCATTCTTCCTGAACTGAGAGAAGATGTTGTTCTTCTTACTGGTGTCCTTCATCCTGGACACAGAGAGACAGAGAGACAGAGAGTGTCAAAGAGAGAGAAGTCACAAAAATTGATTCTCTGAGCAGTGTGCTCATAATTTGGATTAGAAACAATTTCTCAATTAGTGGGGATGGAAGACTTTTCTTTGCGGAGGGGCAGTTGCTCCCATACATTGAAGATGTTGTCACACCTAACCTGTGAGGTTTGGTTCAAATAAACTCTCATTTGATGTCATTTGATGTTTAGTTAACTTTGTTTTGGCTAGTGTGAAAGCTGGCAATCAAACTCTGGTATGGACTGTACACACGGACTAAGACTAAAGAGGAGGATCTTGGTCCGTTTCCAAATGGGCACTGGTGCATTTAATTTGTGGTGTGAACGCAAAATGAACCAAGTGAGTGCGAAAATGAAAGAGAGTTCAAATATAGCTAAATTATACAATATCATTTAAATGTGGTCTACCATATTCAGTAAAGGACAAAGTAAAATCATCTGCATACTGGATTATAGCTTCTGAGCTAAATTCAACTGAACAGGCAACATTTTCATCATACAAATGGCTAAAATGGCAAAGGTCAAGGTGTACATATAAGAACAAATCTAGTTACATCACGCCGATGTCATGGAGAGACAATAAAAACAACACATTATTTAAATGAAAATTGTATCCCTGCTGGGCGGCGTGGTGGTATAGTGGTTAGCGCTGTTGCCTCATAGCAAGAAGGTTGTGTGTTCAAACCCCTGTTTCCGGGTGCTCCGGCTTCCTCCCACCCTCCAAAGACATGCAGGCTAGGTGAATTGGTGACCCTAAATATATATACCCTTTGGACTGGCCATAACACCATGTTTGAGCATAGGATAATTCATAAGTGTAGTTGGTAACAGAACACCTTAGGTCAAACATCAGTGATCAATTCTGTGGTTGTCTGCAGGCCAGATTCTCTGCAAGAAAATGGTGGAATGCTTCCTCCGGGTTAGGAGTGAGTTACCTCCCCAAGAGGCCTTTAAGTATCTCAGGGTTTTGTTCATGAGTTAAAGTAAAACGGAGCACCAGTTGGACAGGCGGATTGGTGCGGTGTCAGCAGTAATGCGGGCTGAGCTAGGAGGCAAAGCTTTCAATTTAACCCTCACCTATGGTCATGAGCTTTAGGTAGCATACCGTGCTTAGCCTGCCGAAAATGGGTGGATTGATGGACAGAGGATAGATTCTAAAAAAACAAATTGTTGCCAAAAATATTATTTAGTTACCTATTTAGTTGACTATGACATTAGCATGATGTAATTTTGAAAGTCTGTGAACATTTTGACTCATGAATAATTTCCCTGTTCAGATTACGAAGCCACAATCCACTGTACAGATACCATATACTTCTTTTTAAAGCTGCACTAGAGTTTGATTTTTTCCGCATATTTCTTACCCTCCCTCATCACTGAGATCTGGGCTCAAGATGCTGGACTAGGCTTTAGAATGTAGCTCATGCAGCATCAAACCATGTGGCACTAGACATGTTTTCCTGTTTAACCCAATTACGTGGTTAGGTTCAAGCAGGAATTCAGGAAATACAGCAATGTAATCAATAATGGACTTTAACCTTAACTAAAATATTACAGCTTAGTTCGGAATTTGTGCGGAGCTAAAGAGAAGACAAACTAGGAGGTAGATCCATGTTTAGATTACCAGAGCATGCATAGACAGGACCAAAGACAAGCAGTGAGGAAGCAGCACCTACCCCCTGTAGACTCTGAGCAGCATCAGTTAGCAACAATGAGAGATGATTTAGAGAAACAGAAGAGCAAAAATTAAACCATGACATAAAGAGAGGAGAGGAGAAAAAAGACAAAGCTGTCACATTCATATCTAAGGTTGTCAATTCAAGTTATATGCAAGAATAAATGTAATTTAAGTGCTATTAATGTAAAATAAAATGTTCAAATGTTGCTAAAACCTTCTTACAAATCAGATCACAGAAAATGTTTATGTGTTAGCACGCTAACATTTTCATAGATAATCATGACACCTGATCTGAATTAATCCAAGAGCAATCTTGGAACCTGCAACCAAATCTTGCCTTATAGTTTCTGAAGTGAAAAGGCAATAACCACAGACTATCCCAACTGCCAATCAAAGCGGCCACGTCCTTAATTTTGCATTACTTTAAGCCAGAAATTTTGGGAAAAAAGGTGAAATCTCATCAATGAAAACAAAATGCAACAAAGTGCAATGGAAACAGGCTTTGTGACTAAATCTGTTTATTAATTAGCAGTTTTTATGGCAGAATTACTGGAAATTTGGTAAAAATGCCCCACATTTGGATGGAAACTTGACTACTGTTGAAGTCAAACATCCTAGCACTAATACTAATGTTTTAAGGTTCAAAAGACATTATAGGCTATTTGTTTGTTGGGGACAGCACACTCACATACTAAGCCTCACCCTTGCACAAATGTGAACCGTCAATGCTACTTGGCCATTCAAAAGAGTGATGTTGAAATATTGTAGAGATCACTCACTTCTCCAGTAGAGCCAGGGCAGTGGCTGGGTTCACTCTCAGGTATTTAGAGGTTGGCTGGCCATAGTCTGCCAGGTAAGTGGACCAGTCCCACACCATGAACAGGTCCAGGAGCTATAACACACAAATACAACAGAACATCACTTCAGACAGAACCTGAGAGGGGAACAGAGGAAGACTGATGCTGGTAGCGTGTGAGAGTTTGTTTGGGGATGGTTATGAAGAGAGTGTGTTTGATGTGGGCCAATGAATATACTAAGCCAGGATTGTTTGGGAGGCGGTCAAATGCCCCATCTAAGGGATATAATAACAATACTGTGGAAAAAATAAAGAAACCAAGAACGTCTCTCGTGGCTTTAATGTAATAATGGACTCTGTGCACCATGGACCTCTGTAAAAGTGTTTCTTGTGTGCATATATTTTATTTGTTACTATAAGCTGCTAATTAGATTGATTCAACAGAGTCTTGTTGTATGAATGCATGCAGTGACACTATAGATCTATATATTCTACAAAATTACATTATTTCTAGTTCATCTGGATGTCGCAAACCAGACCAATTTATTGTAGTAGATGTTTAACAACAGCTCCATCACTCTACATAATATTACTTCACTTATCGTAAAACTGATAAAGAGAATAGATGTTGTATGCAATGATCCACTTGGCAGCTCTCAGTCTCACTTTGAATGCTGAGCTAACATTACATTAGCTAATGTTGTTGCTGCTGCTCAGCTCTAAATGCTCTGGAGGTTCTTAAAATATTGATACTATGTGCTTAAGACCCCATCCACACTACTCTGTTTTTGTTTAAAAATGAAGTATTAAAACAAATACTATCTCTGTCCATAGCAGCGTTTTAGCTGTGTATCAGACTGAAAACGCACATCTATTGGCCGTGCATGTACACTGGGCATGCACGTGTCGATGTAAACATGAAGCAGATGGTCTATTCCAGAGGTCACTAATAGGCGGACCGCGGTCCGGATCCGGACCCAGCCGCCGTCCTCTCCGGACCGCCGACCTACAGCCCATTTATTATTGAGACTTACTACCTCGTGACGGAGCGTTTCTATTTTAACCCGCGCAGCTTTTCTAGCATTTACTGTACTGGTTTAGAGGACCAGGAAACTCACAGACCAATCGCATGTGCTCCAATCGTCTCATGTGACGCTGCTCAGCCAATCAAATCTGTGCATACCGAGGCTTGCGAGTCGAGTCCGCGAGATTCACCAGAGACGTTTTGGAAACACACCCGAATTGAGGAGACGAAAGATAAAAGAGATTTCACATGACTTTTAATCAAGAATGTACAGATTTTTACATGTACATTCC
>NC_060163.1:1742869-1757649 GCF_021292245.1 Micropterus dolomieu | reverse complement strand
AGGAGACGAAAGATAAAAGAGATTTCACATGACTTTTAATCAAGAATGTACAGATTTTTACATGTACATTCCTCCCACGGGCAGTTCAAAACCAGAATATCTCATAGATCTCCAATATGCTAGCTGGAGCTCACGTTTCTCACTGAACAACAGAAAGTAGGAAAGTGGTAGCTCTGTAAGAGGAAATGAAAGAGAAGGAGGCATTACAGCTGTTCATTTGTTATGATGTGTTGAGTGTTTATTATAAAATTGGTTAAGACTACACTTCATCACTTCAAGCTACACTTTTTATTACATTTTTTCTAAAAATTAGGCACTTTAGTTTACTTAAATTTAGAATTTATTATTTGAATAGTTATTATTTATTATCCCTCCAGTTTGATGTGAAAACTGACTGAAATATTATTTGATTTGACAGTCAGTTGTTGACTAAAAACATGTGTTGATACAACTATAGGTTATAGTACTGAATGATACATTTTGATGTTCCGGACCTTTGCTTCAGGAAATTTTCTCTAACTAGACCTCTTTGAAATCTAATTGAATACCCCTGGTCTATTCTGTAGTTACAGAAGATTTGGTGAAAGAATAAAGAAAAAGAGACGAAGAACCACACCAGATTTGTTTTTGCATGGACCAATAACGAGCTGTGATTGTTACTGAATTACATGGGATTTAATAGCGGCTGTGGTGGCAGAAGTCGTCGTAAATTAAATGGCGACATGCACAGTACAAGTGTAGGCTATAAGTGTTATTTACACAGTACAAAATATATTAATAAAAAATCAAAAACTGTGTCAGTAGCATTGTGTTTCTGCTTTGAATGACTTATAAGACCCAATCAGAGAGCCAAAGGTGAGCGTCTGCGTAATCGTCTCTAGTCCTCCATTTTTGCCCGTCCTGCACGAACACACTACCTGGAGTTTTAAAATGAAAAACGGGGTCGGCAGTGTTTCTTTGCAAAGTGGGGGAAGAGAGAGAAAATAGCGAGGGAAAAAGAAGAAAGTGTCCAAAGTATGGGATTATTTCAAGCTAAAGAAAACAACAACTCTGTAATGTTACAGTCCATCCACCGTAAAATGAAACTTATGTCGCCTCGGCAACAGCACGACAGCACCTTATCAGAAAACACCCGGTGTTCTGCCAGCAGACCACAGACAAGGTAACAGTAACTTTAGCATTTAGCTGAAATCATGATTGATTGTTGAGTTGAGGCCAAAGTAAGCTGCAGTCCTCAGATGAAAATGTGCACACGTGCGTTTGTTGCTCTCCTTTTTGGGCTGTTTGTTGTAACGTCACAGTCATGAGTTAACTGGGTGTCAGGGAGCTGCACCTTTTAACTCCCCTGCAGCTCTCTCTGTAGCTCAGACAATCCCTGCTACCTGTGTGTGCTAATCCTTCACCCAGGTTCTTTGTCTTTATAACTGTTATCTTTATAATAACAAACAACAGCTGTTTCATGTACAGGATCGCTCATTTCCCGTTTCATATTTCAAGTGTTTTCTTGACAAAACGTGGTTTGGAGACCTGCGTCGGGTGACAGAGCTGCTGTGAGCTTGTGTAGTGTGTTTGTGTCCCTGTCACCGATCAGTCACGTAGTGTGAACGCAACAATGACTTCAAGCAAAAGTACTTAAACGACAAATCGATGAATCTTTGAAATAATCTATTGAAGCTTCGAATACTAAAATTATCGTTAGCTGCAGCCCTAGCGTTCGACACTACGCTGTCGGCAATGTGTCAGTGATACGTCAGGGAGCCATTTTAATGCATCGTTGAGTAGTTTACACATAACGACTGGCGACCGCTGATCGATTGCTGATTTATTCCCGATCACAGCCCGACGGTCGCCGAGCTCACCGACCGGCAAATTGTGATTATAATCGTGTAGTGTGAACTAGGCTTAAGGGTACAGTAATCCTCAAACAATACAGTAGAGGCCTACAGTTATTATGGAAACCTGCTACCATATGTCTTTTGCATCAAAATCAAGCAGAGTGAGAGCCGTGTTTAAACCAGGTCAGGAGCAGGGTCAGATTATGTGATGACTGTAAACACTCGTATATCCTGCGTCACTCTGAGATGAAGAGAAAAGACAGAAGAGTGAGAGAGAGTGTGTGTGTGTGTGTGTGTGTGTGGGGGGGGGGGGTTCTGCTGCTACATTATTTGTGTTAAGTGTGAACAGGAACATTTAAAAGCCCTCCCAACACTACGACCCCTAGTTAACCTGATAGAGATTACCCCCCCACACAGTGTATGCTAATGTCATAGGGTGAAACAGCTGGGTGTTTGGGTCATGCTGAAAGAGCAGTGAAAGAACAGCTCAGTGAGAATAGCATTATTCAGCTGACTGAGAGACTCCGACACACAGAGAGGTCTTAACAACAATGCCATTATTCTCACCTGGAGCTAAGTGATTAGCCACAAGCAGCCATGTAGAAGGTGCCACTTCTTACTCTGACCCTCACTGTGAACTCTTCACACTTCACAACAACTAACTGATTTGGTACAATACTTACACAAAGCAAAACTCCTGTTTTTACAAAATGGATCTTATTTTAATATTTTCATGTCCAGCCATTGGTTCAATTCTGATAACTTAGTTGTGCACACACACACCTCACTGCACATATTCCTGTGCAGTGAGGGATTATTAGCAACAACAAATCCTGCATTTTTTAAACATATACAAATATTAATATTTATCAGAAATATAACAATATGTTGTCAATTTTTTAACAAAAACCATTAACCATAACAAACAAGGACCCCTTAAATTCGATTATTAAACAATGGTGTCTAAGGTTAGTAGAGAACGAGACATTTCACAGTAACAAAATAAGCTGAATAGACAGTTTGTAAGTTACCTCAATCCTATCTTTGATGTGTCTCTACTGACATTACTTGTTATTTACTGGCCAAACTCAAGAGTCTGAAATGAACATTTTCACTGCAAGTGACACCTCTTGCATCTAATAGACAAGCTTAGTGATTTTCTGACCAGAGTTAGTTCCCATAGTCCAGCCAGTGTGCTGCTGGCAAGCTAACCGGCTATCAGGGTGGACTGCGGCTCTTCCATTGGTGAATAGAAGCGCCCCATTTTGGTTTGAAACATTTTGGTGTGTTGTTTGTGCGAACAACATGATGTCTGGTTGGTTAGCCATCACCAGTTTGTCAGTCTTGAAGTCCCACAGGATCTTAGCTCGGTCATTCTCAACTACCTTAGGAGGTGTCTCCCATTTTGACCTTGGGACTTCCAGCCCATACTCATGGCAGATGTTCCTGTACACTATGACAGCTACCTGGTTATGGTGTTCCATGTACGCACTTCTGCCTGCATCTTACACCCTGCTGTTATGTGCTGTATTGTCTGAGGGGCATCCTTGCCCAGTCTGCACCTGGGGTCCTGCCTGGTGTGGTAGACCCCAGGCTCTATTGATCTTGTACTGAGTGCCTGTTCTTGTGCCGCCACGATTAGTGCTTCTGTGCTGTCCTTCAGTCCAGCCTTTTCCAGCCACTGGTAGGATTTCTTGACATCAGCCACTTCTTCTATTTGTCTGTGGTACATGCCGTGCAGCGGCTTATCATCTTCCCTCTTTTTGATACCATGCGACCACACAGTTGCTGTAGATCCTGGTAGTGTACATCAGTGAGTCGATGTCTCGCTCATTTCTTGCATACAGCTTGAGGTCATCCATGTAGAGGAGGTGACTGATGGTTGTTCCACTTCGGAACCGGTATCCGTAGCCAGTCTTTGTGATGATCTGGCTGAGGGGGTTCAGGCCTATGCAGAACAGCAGCGGGGATAGTGCATCGCCTTGGTATATGCCACACTTGATGGTGACTTCTGCAATTGGCTTTGAGTTGGCTTCCAGACTTGTTTTCCACAGACCCATTGAGTTCTTGATGAAGGCTATTAGTGTCTTATCGATCTTGTACATTTCCAAACATTCCAGTATCCATGTATGTGGCACTGAGTCGTAGGCTTTCTTGTAGTCAATCCAGGCGGTGCACAGATTGGCCTGCCTGGTCAACCAGTAGCTGGTGCTTGGCTCCCCTGGTATTACTGCCCATTCCCTTCTGGGCTCTGTCCGTGTATTGAGCCATGTGCTTACTCATCTTAGCCGCTATGATGCCTGACAGGAGCTTCCATGTTGTGCAGAGGCAGGTTATTGGCCGGTAGTTGGATGGGATTGTTCCCTTCTGGGGGTCCTTCATGATCAGGACTGTCCGTCCTTGGGTTAACCATTCTGGGTGGGTCCCATCCATCAGCTGTTGGTTCATTTGTGCTGCCAGGCGTTCATGGAGTGCAGTTAGTTTCTTCAGCCAGTAGGTGTGGATCATGTCAGGGCCTGGTGCTGTCCAGCTCTTCATACCTGCCACTCTTTCTTGGATGGTTACTGGATCTTGTTCTGGGAGATTGCTGTGATGTGTTCTTAGATCCACTAGCCAGCCAGGGCATTGAAAATGGGTCGTGGATGGGTAATCCAGCAGGACAATGACCCAAAACACACGGCCAAGGCAACAAAGGAATGGCTCAAGAAGAAGCACATTAAGGCCTTGGAGTGGCCAAGCCAGTCTCCAGACCTTGATCCCATAGAAAATCTGTGGAGGGAGCTGAAGTTTTGAGTTGCCAGACGTCGTCCTCGAAACCTTAATGACTTAAGAGAAGATCTGAAGTTTTTAAAGCAGAGGAAGGAATGCTTTAACTTTCCTTCTGCTTATATTCACTAATAAGACGGTTTGCTGCATACAGTCATTAAACAAGTCATAAACAGCCACAAAGGATCTGTCACGACATACATTTGAAATGAGCTCCAAATGTGTTTTTGAATAAATTAACTGAAGAACAGATTTCAAATAAGGCTGCATCCAGTTGATGTCCAGGGTTAGGCTGAGGTGAATGTTTACAATTTATAGAACGAGCCTGAGCGACAGATAAAGACAATGAGGTGTGTGTGTGATTTCCCTAAAAGATGGTGTCAGATCATCATCCCTGTGACATTCCCTCATAGTTTGTAGGAAACTCTCTGGTTTCACCTTTAGATTGGAACAAGTCAGGACGGCATTCTGAAACTCTAGAAACCCCTCTCTGCTTTCTTTCCCTTTATGCACTTGTGATGCTTCACTTTGGACGTCTCTGATGCTATTGTCTCATTGACTTGTATTGTTAGGAATAAAATGAGTTATAATGGCTATTGTCTTTGTCACTCTGGGCATGACAGCAGAAACCGGTGAACCAGAGGTGAGAAAAGGTAAACTCTAGGTCTGACTAGATCATACAGTATTTTTACAATGGGCCTTGCTGCATGGTTACACCTTAAAAACGTGCTTGAAAGATGAGGGCTCTGCATGAAGCTGCTTATACAGCACCTGTGTGAGAACGTACCAGTTGTTTCTCTGGCCGTGTGTCTAATCAGAACCTGGTAACATTTCTGGAATTCTTCACCCATTACTCAAGAGTGAGTAAACGCAGCAACAAGGGAATGACGTTCATAAGGTGTGTTCACTTATACAGAGAGAAAGAGACAGGCTGTCGAGCTTAAAACATGTTTCTGTTGTAATGTACATACCCATGTGAGTGGTTTAATTCACAATAAATGACATTCTGGCGAATTTCCAGTGTTTGATATGTGTGAAGTAGAGCTTGACAGATAAACTGGCCAGGCCGATATATATATATATATATATATATATATATATATATATATATATATATATATATAGATATAGATATATATATATATATATATATATATATGAGCCAATATTAGTTTATTGACGATATATCAGTATTGGTGTATACGCTGGCCAGTAAGAAATTGCATCGGCCTATATATCGTTCATAGCTAGGGTCGGGTATCGTTTAAAATTTTTAGATACCAGCACCAAAACCAATTCCCTTAAAGTGATACCAATACCAATAGAGTACTTCATTCGATACCTTGCATAAAATGCCACCTGTTGAAGCCATAGCAGTTGATTAATATCCTATAATTGTTTTTATTGATGTTATGGACAAGCAAGGTCATCTATTTTATTTTTTTCTTGTTTCAAATAACTGTTACATAAAAGTATTGGGAAATTGTATCAGATCGCTGCTCACCCTAATTAGTTCATCCTCATGGGTAGTATTATATGAGGAAAGACTACGGCTTGCGATTTGCTTTTATATTTGAATGAGAGAGGAGTGAAATAGTTTAGTGACTAAACATATCGTGCAAAAAATTTTTTAAGTGATTTTATGATACGTGTGATGAAAGTAATTATTTTGTTAACTTTCGATCAATAAACTGAATTGAAAGATCTCCACGAGTGCTTTTTCCTTTATTGGTGAGATGCAAACCTCTTCCAAAAACAGTCAAAGGTATAAAATAAGTAAAGAATCTGTTTAAACAAGTCACTTAACTACACTAAAGACTCACAAACAGAGGAAAAGAGAGGCTGCACGTCCAGCTGATCAAACCAACTACACGTGAAGCAGCTGCAGCCGGAGGCTCCGTGAGGAAAATCAGCTGATCGATCAGTGACAAGTGATGTGAATAGCAAATAAATATGTACAGACACCAACTGAAAGCTTGTGGTTATAAACTTTCAACAGTGATGAATGTGCCTGAGGCAGCAGCAGAAGGTGAGCGGCTGTTCACACATGGCCTCGGCGCCTGCAGGCCTTTTTTATACAGTTCATGGTGTAGGCACATAAGGGAAAAAAAGGTGTATTCTTCTCTTTCTTTCAGTGTGTTGTTTGTGTGTTTGGCTGCAAGCAAAACCATACAAATCATTTTTTGCCGCGATCTGTTTACATAATGTATCGAATGAAGTACTGGTTTGACTGGAGACGTTTTGATTCTACTTGATACTGGGCTGTTTCGGTCGATACCATAAAGGTATCAAGGTATAAAGGTAAAGGTATAAAGGTATAAAGGTAAAGGTATCGACCAGCGATACCCATCCCTACTCACATCAGAAGTCCCAGTATCTGCTTAAAAAATCCAGCAAAAATCGCTTTGTTTGTTTGACTTTGAGTTCTGGGCTGTATTCATGTCCAAGATTATTTGTCCCAAACAGTCAATGTACTGAATGTACAAGACGTTAGCTGTAGAAATGCAAGCACCAACTGTGTGTGTGGAATGATCTTTTCCCCTCTCTTGCTCATCTCACACAACACATCTTTGTGTCAACTTGCATTGCCTGGAGTAAAATCATGTGTTTGCATCTGCCTGTTTTGTTCCATTAACTTCGCATGCAATCATGCCGCCTCAAAAATTTGCTTTATTTCAGTCTGATGGTGAAGACCCACTGGAAGAAAAATTACATAATAAAAGTCACATTTCCTCCGCTACTATTTGCTTGTCACTGTGGGAATGTCAACACTTGCAAATAAGTTTTACCTGACTTTGTGGCAAGCAGCATTCATATAAGAACTAGTGTCGCTTGGCAGTTGGTAACAGTACTGTTTATTTCATACATGTATTTACTTTGTTTCTATCAACTGTATTGTGGCATAAAACAGTAAAATCAAGCACAATAAAATTTTCAAGCTGCATGAAAAATACCATGATAAAACTGAGCAAGTTTCAAGTTTTACACATGCATTATGTGGTGCATATAATTACTGAGGTGTAAAACATTCAGACCATAGAACATAGCAGCACACAAATCTTTCTATGTTGACCAGAACAACTAGGATTTATGTGTATATATATGTGTATATATATATATATATATATATATATATATATATATATATATATACACACACATACACACACACACACACATATATACATATATACACACACACACACACACACACACACACACACACACACACACACATATATACACACACACACACTCCCTGTTACACCAGTGAACATGCCCGAAGTGACACTTGAAAGCGATGGCTCTCTCCTTACACGCTCACTGCGCTTAAACACACTTCTCTGTCTTTTCACTGCAACTCTGCATCGCGATGTAACATTGTATATTTATTACTTTAGAAAGTAACAGTGGCAGTGAACCTTTTTCTCATAATGTGATGGCTAAACTTTGCAATCCACCACTATTCCATTCTTCCTGTTGCGAACTCCCTAGAGGCAGCTCACGCACCCCCAGGAGTGCACGCACCACACTTTGGGAATCACTGGGATACAGGATAATAATCTAAAAAGCAGCTATAGCAAAGAAATCAGCAGCCATAAGATAATGGAAAAGTCAAAGGATGACCTCAGTGTAACCTCAGCCTGTGGATGCCTCCCAACCCCTTTACCTAAGGCTAGGATTAACATGTCAACCAAGAAGCCTGTATAAAAGGGTGCACATCTTGTCTAATGAGGTGCAACGCAGGAAACTAAGCTCTACTCAAAAAAAGACCCAGGTAGGGCTGTAGCTATCACTGATGATACTGAGATCATGTCCTTTGTATTTTTTCCTGTGAATTTGGGGGTTTCAGCAACCCGGTGAAGCATTTACATTCTACAATTAAACACCTCACCGCGACTCTGTACGCAGGATAAGCGGTTGACGATGGATGGAATTAAATACCTAAACGTTTTTAGTAATTAAATGTATATTCAAATTTGAGGTAACCCTTCAGGTCTGTAACTTTCTAAAACTTTTCCTGAAAAGAACTCAAAAATCTTGGTACAAATACAAGTTCTGTTCTTTCAGTTATTTGTGTTTATAGGCAGCTGTTGATTTCCAAAGGAATTTTTCTTAAAGAAATTGAATTTTCAATTCAATTGTAACGCCAATTCATAACAGAAGTTATCTCAAGGCACTTTTAATACAGAGCAGGTCTACACTGTACTCTTTATAATATTAATTCCTTCCATTATTTATAGAAGGAACTTTTATTCTTAATATTTGTTGCATTACGTTTAAAAACAACTGAATCACATTAAATCACGGATTAAATGAGGAAATAAATTCTTATTGTTTTCTGTGAATATTAATCGATTGTGTGTAGAATTGCTTTATGATGTTTCCTAAAATAGTTTCTATGATATATTTCTATATATGCTGTGACAATATGGCATTGACAAGGAGTAGACAGCGGCCAGAGCCTGTCCATCCAAAACAATGCTAAACAGAGACGTTTACACACCTGCCCCAAACTCTCTACTTTCAAGTCTTGTGATGTGACTTAAGAGGTGGTATACTGCTTTTTGGCTTTTTCACTCTCCTTTATTGAGTTATATACCTTTTTTGTGAATGTAATAGGTTTGCAAAGTGAAAAAGCCCCAAAGTCCAGCCCAAAGGGAGTTCCCATTAGAGACCTGCGTGGACTCTTGATCCTGCTCCTGGCCGCTCCCGCTGATTTTGTGACCATTACCGCCCATTCCCGCAACATGTGCCTCCACTCCCGCCCGCACACACCAACATTGTGACATGAAGAGTATTGTATAAGCCCATGTGATGGAAGCCAGCGAGACTGTGCAGTGAGTAAACCTCACTCTCCGACACCTTAAGAGACGCACTTGCGACTGACGCCAGTTCCCTATGGGGTTTGGCCTCTTCATCAACGTGTCCTACTCCTGTACCTTAAGTCGCCGGTTCGAGTCAGGCCCGTGCAGTACTACATTCTCAGAAGCAGCCGCATACACTCACATTTACCTTCTTTTCAACTCACTCCATCTTATTAGCGCTACTGTGGGACCCCCAGTATATTTTTTTGACCGCCCGCTCCCGCCCGCAGCAGAGTTAAAACTGCCTGCTCCCGCACGATTTGTGTTGGGTCCCGCGGGACCCGTGGAATCCCAATCCCAATGAAGCTCTCTAGTTCCCATCTCCCACAGAAAAATCTGCTCTGAACTGTCTGAAAACCGACACGCCCTCAAAAACACCAGCAGAAA
This sequence comes from Micropterus dolomieu, assembly GCF_021292245.1. Taxonomy (NCBI): domain Eukaryota; kingdom Metazoa; phylum Chordata; class Actinopteri; order Centrarchiformes; family Centrarchidae; genus Micropterus; species Micropterus dolomieu. The sequence goes on along the minus strand of NC_060163.1, from coordinate 1,747,793 downwards.
AACAGTGAGCTGCAGCACAGCTCTCCTCTCCCTTCCAAACACCAGCTACCCTCCAGGCAGTCAGTGGACATAAAGTTGTTACTGTGATGTAGAGACAGAGCTCAGTTAAAACTTTATGGATGAAAGATACTTTTGTTACAGATTAATAACCCACCACTCTGAAAGTCTTGCTCCAGTCCATGTTGCCAAGCTGGTCGGCAACATGTACAGCTGAACCGAAGCCGTGTTTACCGGCTTTTCAGGACCCGCCCTTCTCTGCTTTTGATTGGCTAGTAGTCCTTAACTAGGAACTGAGCATGTGCAACTCCCAACAAAGAGACAAGATGTATCACTCCATAGATAAAACAAAGCCTTCAACACAGGGTGAAAAGAGGAGCTGTAAAGTAAACCATGTAAACCTGTTCTGGTACAACCCCTAAATAAGATTAGGAACCTGAAAATGAGCATATCATCACCTCTTTAAAACTAATAAATAGGCTACAAAAATGCACAGCCAAGTGTTGTAAAATTTTGACTGTGGGAGGTTACTTTATTTACTTTGGTTGAGAGGTCCTATGCTACTATAAAAACCTTAAGGTTTTCAGTGTTCTTGCAGAGTATTCAACAAAAAAACCTCACTATAGTGCTGAGACCTGGACTTGATGCAGAGCGCCAAGCCTCCACCCTCAGGCTCAGATTAACAGGTCAGCACAGAACCATGTTAATGAGACCCAGCAACACTTCACATACCACTGGTGTTTACACCAAAAGGAAGACGGGGGTTTGTGCTTGTGTGTGTGGGAACAGATATTTTCTCGAGCAGGTGAACTATAGGACAGGTGAAAGTTGAAAAGGTTATACAAAAGAAGCAGCCAGTGAACCACAATATTGTTAAATGTGACAGAGAGAGAGACGAGATGTGGGGCAGCAGAGAAGTTGTCCATAGAAGTGGACAAAGGTGGAAAAGAATCAAAGTTGAGAAATTAATTTATAAACTAAATCTGAGGACATTTTTTTTAAACTTTATTTGCTTTGTTCACATGTTCGAAACTGAGGCCCCGCCCACACTACTGCGTTTAGTGAAGACGTGTCAAAACGGAGGACTTTAGAAACGATGACGCAGCCGCTCACGCTCGTCTCTCTGATTGGGTCTTGCAAAGCAGAAACACGATGCTGCTGACCGAGTTTTTGGGGCCTGAGAGTATAGTGGCATGCACTCTGTGTAGTGTTGAATAATGAAAGGACTCTTATAGGAGAGATCTAGATGGAAAGATGATATCAAAAGATGACAGATTTAAATGAAATAACTAACATAAAACAAAAATGTGTGCAGTAAATGAAGCTGTCCTAAACTTGTGCTGGCTAGGTCTGTGTAAATTAATTTCTTCTGCACTGTTCAGTGAGACAGTTTACCTGTCGTAGGTCGATGAAGGCCAGCTGGAGTGTGTCTCCTTGAAAGCCAGGGACCGGCTCTGAACTGGCAAATACTGAGAAGAAACAAATATGCCACCAGAAAACAATCACTTGACAGAAGACACAATCCAGTACACATAGATAGCGTCAAAAACTCTGGCTTCAGATCTGCTTCTTAGTGCTGGGGCCACATATAAACACAGTGGACAATAAGGAGGTCTACAGTCATTCAACTAAGTGCTGGACCAAAGAAGGATTAAAATACACCTCAAAACACACTCAGACAACTTGCTAGCCACTAGCACCTGACCAATACTGGACTGCTGAGGCCAATTCTGACAATTTCAAGTTTGAAAAAATCTGATACTGATATTTGGGCTGATATACATTTTTTAAACATATACAAGCATTTTTGAGGAGGATTCCTTAAATTTGATTATTGAAGAATTGTGACCAAGAAATTTACTCAGTGGTACATTTTACAGGTAAAACAAATGTTAATGTCAGTGCTCTTTGATGGACAAACTACGGGATGGTGTCACTATTTTTAATTGACCTTAAACATATCTTTGAAATGTCTGTACAGCAATTTCTTGTTACTTACTGGCCCATGTACATTTCAATTCAGATATATCTGCAATAAGAAAATACTGGCAGATACAGTGCATTGGGCTGGCCTCTGTATCTGTCCACCTGTTTAACCACCTGTACTAGGGTAACGTTTAACCGCCAAACCTCTGTAAATTTTGATATTGTTTTATTCTTTTGACACTGTAAAAAATAATTAATGTTCAGGGTATACATCCTAACAAAACTAAGTTGTCCTCAATTAATATATATATGTGTCTGATATAGATGTTATTGCATATTTTTATGATAATACAAAAGCTGACACTAAAACAACTCCTTGCTTTACTGTTTACCAAAATATAACTGAAAGTCACATGAAAGCTCTTGACTGGCGTCATTTACTCCTCAGTTGGATTACCAGTAGTAGCAACTAGAGTTGGGTGATAAATATAGGCCTAACCATTACCGACATTAAGTTATCAACCAGCCTAATGAATAGCAGTCAGCTGAAAACCTACATCATCACTCATCTGCATTCATCTTTTCACCTTCATTCTATAGAACATGTATATAATGTGTACATAAGTAAACAGTATGCACCATGGTGAGAAGTAACACTAAATTGTATGCTTAATGAAGATAATACATGATCATTCACAACATTTAAAATGCATCAATTTATCATAATTTAAGTAAATGATGATGACATTGATTTTTGGCACCCAGTTCAGCCTGTTGCCTTTTCAAAATACATTTGGGGCAATTAAAATCCATTTTATATATTATGTCTGTATTTAAGGATGTGTATCGATATTTTTAAGTAGTCGTAGTACTAGTATGATTAAGAGTTAACATCTTATAAAAAATGATTTCAATCAGACTACCTGTAAGGATGAACTATGTACATCCAGTGTTGGGCAGTAACACATTTGACAGTAAACCTACAAATAATATTAAACTAATATTAAACTAGTTTTCATTTGTCTATCTTCACTTTCTAATTTGCACTGATTCTTTCTTGCAGAGATAGAATTAATGAAATACATCTGGAAATTATGAAATAAATATATACATGTGTGTAGAGCATGGTTTCTTCCTTCCAAGTTTATATCAAGCTGTGATCAAATTCAATTTATATGAAGACTTTCCAGTGCTACAGATATAACAATACAGTATAATATCGACAGAAATGAAAATGACTACTTACATTCACACTGAATGACATCTAAGTTGAACTGCTGAATGGCCCCCATGCTGATCTGTTTGAGTTCTGTGTCCAGCAGCATCTGCATCAGTGATGTGGACAGATGCTTGCAGGCTGACATGCAAGCTGTCTGGGCCACCTTTCCCTGCAGAGAGAGAAACAATGGGAAGGAGGGATGACAAGGAAGGTGACAGAGGAAGAGAGAGTGGAAAAGAGGGGGGAAAGATGGAAAGATGTAGGAAAGATGAAGAATGAGGACAAGGAGGCAGGGAGAGAGGCGGGATAAGGTAATTGGAAGGGGTGGTGAACATGAATAAAAAGGAGGGAGGGATTGTGCACAGAAAGAATTGGTTTATGAGAAAGTGTGTATGCAAATGAGCAAAAGGAGGAGAGTAAAAGGTTAAATGGTGAAAGAACAGAAAGAGGGTTTGTGGGAAGAGGATATAGGAGTAAAATAGATATGGGGATAAAGAGCAAGAAGGGAAAAATATAATAGACTGTTAGCTCCAACTTGAATTCTGGAAAAACAGAAATACAGGTGCAAATATGTATCAGTCAAAGGAAAGCAAGCACTTTGCACAATCTGCTATCCAGCCCTGGGATCAGGGACCTATGAGTTGTGAGCTCATGTGTTCAAAGATACTTCATTAAATTTTCATATTCATATATATATCCATCCATCCATCATCAACCGCTTATCCTGCGTACAGGGTCGCGGGGGGCTGGAGCCAATCCCAGCTGACATCAGGCGAAAGGCGGGTTACACCCTGGACAGGTCGCCAGTCCATCACAGATATATATATTTATATAAGCGACTTACAATTGCTAATTATGTCAGAGGTCACTTGCCTCTGGAGCAACTAGGGGTTAAGTGTCCACTGCTCCATCACCACCCAATTTCAAAAGTTCATTAACCACAAATTACGTGTCTTCTTTGACAGCTGCCAAACCCCACTTGGACAGAGTGGAAAACACATAGCCTAATGTGTTCCGTAAAACGTGACTTACGTGTCACTTGCATCATCATATATACAGCAACATGGCTATTACTGGAAGTAGACACAAGTTTGACACTGAGTTTTGAACTAGGCTTTTTAATACCAACTCAATTGTGTAGATTTTAAGCAGCATGTAAAACTGAAATTTGGTAGCTTCACCAACTAGTTAATAACTACATTATCCCAAAAAGCTTTTAGCGACACAAATTTAGCTGGGCATTTTAGATGTGTTTAGACTGCACACAAATCTAATTTTTGTCTTGCAGCTGAATGTTGTAATGAATGCCATTGCCTATTTGAGTAGAGATCGCTTGACTTGAAGATTATCTGAGCAAGCAAACAAAGTGAACAGCTGATGATTGCCAGCAAGACAAAACCAAAACAAACAACAACCAAAACAGGGGCCACTGCTGCAAACATGCTGAGAGGCCTATCTGCCTCAGCAAAGAGCAGCACAAAACTGAAGTCTGGCAAGGCAACACTGTACATTCTCTGCACCATGCAGGGTCCAAAATTAACATCCGCCAAGCACCAAATTCAGGTCAATTTTGGGTTTGGGTCACTGGCCACGTGGTGGGGAATAATCTGGATTCATATGATCTAATTGTTACTCTGAGGCAGATTATATTTCATATCAGCTGCCGCAAAGTATACATTTCAGAACACCTGCTAACTGCAGGGCATAGCGGGTCCACACCCCCTACAGTAGCTGTCCTGCAGTCATCTGCTGCATCATTTAAATATGATATATATATATATA
>NC_060163.1:1738074-1742769 GCF_021292245.1 Micropterus dolomieu | reverse complement strand
TATATATATATATATATATATATATATATATATATATATATATATATATAAATATATAAATAAGAGGCAGCAAGCTAGCAGAATTTGGGTGTGTAGTTACTGTTGTTAAGAGTAAATGATGTTGAATTTGGTAGTATATTGATCAGTGCTACTGTGTAGCTTCCTGACCATTATAAAACCCCCAAATCTGTGATCTGATGCTCCTGTTTTGATAACGGGGTGACAAAGACATGTCTGATGAGGTGCAGGAACTGTGTGAGTTAAAGAGCAACAATGTAATACATTAGTGTTTTTTCATTGAAAAGGTTCTGAATTAAAGTTTCAAATCTGCATACAGTGTTTCCCTTAAGATGGAGTTGTAGCAGCGGAGGTGAAGCAAATTTTGCGCATAGTGCGTAGCATGTCTGAATAGAAAACCCCAACACAACATGTCTCACCAACATTGCTCTTGTGTCCATGAGCATGTGATGCACATTGGAATAGCTTAAAATTTCAATGTTTTAGTGGTGGTCGTGGTAGTCATGGGGGGGGGGGGGGGGGGGGGGGGGGTGACACTATGATTACTCCCTCATGGTAATCATATTGGGCCATTATTTTTACCAAATCTCTGAACAAATAGTTGGAAAAGGTAGAGCAGATAATAAATAAACAAATGAACAACACTGAAAGATCAGTCTACTGTGGAGGAACTACAACCTTTAGATTTGGGTAAAGTAATTTGATTGGTTATGATGCTCTCCACAGTGCTTTTACATTTATGGCAAATGTAGATTTATCTGTAGACATTAATATAAAAAATAGGCAACATGAGAAACCTCCTCCCTTATGACGTGCATTTTATTTGTACATTAAAATCCAAAAACAAACGTCTCCTCATCAGCTTAAAAGGACTAGTTTGCATCAATAATTTGCTTTAATAAGGAGGAGCAAGCAGATTTGTAGAGGCCCATACTAGCTAAGCGTTTGCAGTGAGTGACCAGAGGTGTCCCAGGCAGGTGCAAAGTAGCTAGATTTAAAAATAATAATAATGTCGGTGGGGATTAAAGCCTGCTTTCACAGGGCGGTATAATGTTAAAAAATGTATTTATTTCTTTTGCGGAGGGTTGAGGGGGCGTTTCAATCACGATGCAGGTTTTGATACCAAAGCACACATTATACTACTGTTTAATTAATCTAATTAATAACAATATCATGAAAGCTAAAAGGTTCCCAACCCCTAGCCTAATAAACAACTACTGGAACAATTCTTAAATATACATCACACTTGAAGAGATTTCTATGTCATGAACTCTCACTTTACCGTGAATATAAAAAACATCCTATGATTACCAGGTCAAATTGTCATTGGGTTATAAAAAATGTCACAGAAGTGTTTGAGACCATTTATAGTACTATTAATTGAACTTGTGTTCTTTGCAAAACATCACACATGAAACAAAAAGCACAAGTAGTCCAACACATGCAGGTATGGCTCAATCAACAGTTATACACACGGGGCATCATGTTCATAGCTCCGATGCAAATAAGCATTGTGAGCGTTCCCACGATTTCAGATGTTCTTGATTTGGCTTCTTTTGTGAGCAGGTATTTTTCAACTTAATATCCATCTTTCCAACCTCAAGTGTTTGAAAATCGAACAGAAACTTTGAATGGATCTGTAAATTACAGTTAGTGTTTGTGATATCTTTGTAAGCGCTCCACAACATCCCATTTAACATCCTTAATGCTAACATTTGACTGGCAGTTAAACTGGTGCAATAAGAGCTGTTCATTCTCTTTAAATGAGTCTCTGAACTAATACACGCCTCTGAGTGCAGGATGAGTCATCAACATTTTAAAATCGTTTTCCAGGAAATGACAAACTCTAAAATACCATCAAGAATACCTACAAAACAACGTTTTTTATCATTGTTGGGCCAGATGCTGGTGTACTGGTGACATATAGTGCAAGGCATATGCAATAAAAACAAATACACATTGATTTTGATTTCATAGGGTATTTAAGTGTTGAATAAATGACGCAGTAAACTCTCAACTCATTATCGACCCACCATATTCTTCCTGTGATTATGATATGTTACATTACAACACACACACACACACACAGCAATGTCAGTGAACAGCAGAGCAGAGAGGCCGCGCTGGACAAATGAACCAGGTGACGGTAACTCCAAGATTACTGAGGTGACGACAACTACGCTCATTACTGTGGAAGTGTAATAAAACCTCTGCGAATAAAAAGCCAATACTTTATCAATACACCTGTTCAACAATCGTAAACATGTGAACATGAAGAAAGCGTTTATTGTATTTAGAGAGTATATAGTGATTTTGTTGATGTAAACATTACTCTTGAAACAACACTTACTTTAGAGTATTGATAAAGAACCAAACAATACCCGTCCCTAAACACGAGTTTAACACAACAATTTGTCAAACATATTTTAGACACACATTTTAATGTTACATTAACGACACCCAGTAAAACATGGCCATTTCCACCACTAGATTAGAGTATTTATTGTTAAAACGCAAATGTAAACACTGTCCTTCAGTGTCCTAAGGGTTACAACAGGTGCCAGAACAACCAACAAGCCTGGAGTAGTGGAGCTTCCACAGCCAAACATAAGCATGCTTTTCACCTCCCCTCTGCCTCTAGAATGGCAGCATAGTGTTGTAACAGCCAGGCAGGAATACTCACCGACATCGACGCATGGTCATTGTTGTTATTCTGAGCAGGGACACCCCCAAACCAACCAAAAATGGAAGAAGGGGCGGGAAAGAAGGAAAGGACAGGAAAAGAAATGTGGCAACAATAAATGGACAGGAGGAGGTAAATTCAACGAGAGATATCTTGCATGCTTGACAAGTCAAATTAATCAAGGAATAAAACTTCTAGTAAAACAATTTAGTTACAGCGCTGTTTATTACAGGGGGTGTGTGGATGGCAAGACAGGAGACAATCTTGAAAAACAAAAGACGGATTAAGCTGGGACTCATTCAAGACATGAAAAGAGATGTTGGAGACAAGAGCAGGCAACTGGCCCACTGAGAGCGGAACTGAACAGACTGTAGATGTCAGCTTTCAGGGCCAAAACACACATTTACTGACCAAGTCCTTCACATTCAGATATCACCAAATGTGTTTTGTTGTAGATAATGTCAGTGTGTGCAAAAGCAGTACAAGTCAGGAACAGCACAGTTACCATGCACATGGCCAGATCACCAACGCAACATACAATTCACATTCAGACACTATACACATTTTAATAGGGATGTGATGAAATGATAGCAGAACAGTTGGGGGTTTAGGGAAAATAGAAAGAAAACAGGAAATAAAAGAATGATCACATCCCTATTATCAACAAAAACACCAGCACATTCACCACTGCCACAAACCTTTTTCAAGCAGCTAAAATGAGTCAAAAAACCAAGACAATGTCCACAGTTCCAAGAGAAAGGCTGTGGGTTCAGTGGGTCAGAGGTTAGCAGGAGGGTCAGACTCACCGGGAGGTGTGTGAAGACCTGGAAAGTGGAACGCAGGAAGTTGATCAGGTCCATGAGGTATCCAGAGGCCCGACCGTCTGACTCAGCCATGCCCCATTCATAGTCAGCCAGCTGGATAAACTCATCGATCTTCTGGTTGAGTTTGGTATAAATCTCTCCTTCTGCAGCGTGACGAGCATCCTGGGAAAGATATTTTATAAGCTCCTTTGACTAGACATTACAGGACTAAATACACAGCCTCTAGCAGAGATGAGCAGCGGGCTACGGAGGTCTGGGTAAGCTCACTTCTTTGTAACTTCGAACCCTCAGATTTCTTTCATTTTCAGACTTGTTGTTTTCAGCCGTAATTGACGATGACATCACACAGCCCCCTCTGGAGACACTAAAAGCTTTTTACTACTTTCCTCACATACACAGCAATACTCCCCAACACAGTGCAAGAGAGGATAATATAGTAGTTCCATTTGGAGAAGCAGAACAGCCTGTCACCAGGTCCTGGAAGTGCCTTCCAGCACCAAGGTCAAAGAATAATATGCAACGTTTAAGGCCAGTCTGCATGAGTTTGAAAATAATGAAGAGCAAAACACATCATTCCAGCAACAAATAATAATAATTAACACAAAAAAAGACACAAAGAAGAATCCACACTAGATTCATATTTACCTTAAATGTGGACAAGCCATAGAGTCTTGTGGTGTGCACTGTTTCAGGGGAGACATTGGTGATATTTGTTATAAACTCCTCCAGATACCTGCACGCCTGCTCCAGGTGGGTGGTGTTAATGATGATCTGCACCAGCTACAGAAGAAAAGTTACATTTTAGACTGAATCCTTTAGGTGTAGGTGACGTGTGTTTGTGTGTGATCAGTAAAAGCAGTGTTGTTCCTACCTCGGTCAGTCCTATGTGAGGTTTCTTGATGAGGTTTTGCAGACAGCTGCTCAATGTTCTAGTCAGCAACAGGTTTGTTGACTTTCGCAACATGTCATCTATCTCTGTTGAGCTGGATACGCAAACAAAGTTTATGTTTAAAAAGAACAGATTCTACAGTCGGACAACAAAGACACACACAGAAGTGTCCTGGTGTCCACCTCTACATACTGAATTGTTCAGTGAGGCCAACCTGCGGTGTAGTGACTCTGAGAACTTGAGGCTGGCGTAAATGAATTCTTTGACTTGTGTGTAGATCT
>NC_060163.1:1706562-1737974 GCF_021292245.1 Micropterus dolomieu | reverse complement strand
GAGAAAGGCTGTGGGTTCAGTGGGTCAGAGGTTAGCAGGAGGGTCAGACTCACCGGGAGGTGTGTGAAGACCTGGAAAGTGGAACGCAGGAAGTTGATCAGGTCCATGAGGTATCCAGAGGCCCGACCGTCTGACTCAGCCATGCCCCATTCATAGTCAGCCAGCTGGATAAACTCATCGATCTTCTGGTTGAGTTTGGTATAAATCTCTCCTTCTGCAGCGTGACGAGCATCCTGGGAAAGATATTTTATAAGCTCCTTTGACTAGACATTACAGGACTAAATACACAGCCTCTAGCAGAGATGAGCAGCGGGCTACGGAGGTCTGGGTAAGCTCACTTCTTTGTAACTTCGAACCCTCAGATTTCTTTCATTTTCAGACTTGTTGTTTTCAGCCGTAATTGACGATGACATCACACAGCCCCCTCTGGAGACACTAAAAGCTTTTTACTACTTTCCTCACATACACAGCAATACTCCCCAACACAGTGCAAGAGAGGATAATATAGTAGTTCCATTTGGAGAAGCAGAACAGCCTGTCACCAGGTCCTGGAAGTGCCTTCCAGCACCAAGGTCAAAGAATAATATGCAACGTTTAAGGCCAGTCTGCATGAGTTTGAAAATAATGAAGAGCAAAACACATCATTCCAGCAACAAATAATAATAATTAACACAAAAAAAGACACAAAGAAGAATCCACACTAGATTCATATTTACCTTAAATGTGGACAAGCCATAGAGTCTTGTGGTGTGCACTGTTTCAGGGGAGACATTGGTGATATTTGTTATAAACTCCTCCAGATACCTGCACGCCTGCTCCAGGTGGGTGGTGTTAATGATGATCTGCACCAGCTACAGAAGAAAAGTTACATTTTAGACTGAATCCTTTAGGTGTAGGTGACGTGTGTTTGTGTGTGATCAGTAAAAGCAGTGTTGTTCCTACCTCGGTCAGTCCTATGTGAGGTTTCTTGATGAGGTTTTGCAGACAGCTGCTCAATGTTCTAGTCAGCAACAGGTTTGTTGACTTTCGCAACATGTCATCTATCTCTGTTGAGCTGGATACGCAAACAAAGTTTATGTTTAAAAAGAACAGATTCTACAGTCGGACAACAAAGACACACACAGAAGTGTCCTGGTGTCCACCTCTACATACTGAATTGTTCAGTGAGGCCAACCTGCGGTGTAGTGACTCTGAGAACTTGAGGCTGGCGTAAATGAATTCTTTGACTTGTGTGTAGATCTGAGGGACAGACTGAGACATTGGAAGCTTCTTTGGAAAGTCCTGCTGCTCTCACACACACACACACACACACACACACACAAACACACACACACACAAAACAACAGTATTAAATGACTCATATCATCTAATACCAGGTAAATAATTTCAAGACTTATTCATTTTTCATGTCGACATAAACTTGTTCACTGGCAACTCTCAGTTACAGACTTAAAAGAAAATAAACGTCAAATGTCCCACAAGACGACAAAACTTGTAAAGCAAGGTAAAACTTGTTACCTTCTCTATCTCAGCATCGTGGAAAGGAAAGCGGCTGACTACCAGTTTATACTCCTCCTCTGTCTCCACTGGGATGGGACTATAGTTGTCCAACTCAAAGATCTCCCTGTGAAAAAAAACAAGTGTGCACACTGACATTGTTGGTATGAATATTCAATGTTTTGAGAATCTATTCTCAAAGTTCATCCACAAAGTTCCTGGTGGTTTTTAACGGTAGAAATGCAGCAGCGGAGGCTGTAACATTATATGGATCAGATATGCCCAACACTTGCAGTTTGTGTTCATATCATTCTTTTTCTTAAGTTGAAGGTGATCCAAATAAAATTTGACTGCTTTTGCGGCGTCTCTCTACGGGGGAGTCGCGGTGTGAGACGCTATGTTGGTTGTTGTTTTGCTCTCCAGGTCACCGCGCATGTCACATGACTGAAAACTATGAATAGTCAATAATTTCTTTTAAATAGAATGTATTGTGTTGTATGCTGCATTTACATTCATACTGTGTTTATAATTTAGCAAACAGCGCAGAGTGGATGTCATTAAAAGAGCCACCGCGTGTGGACGTGCCCTTCAGATGCAGTAGAGCACAGAAGAAGGTCCTGCATGGCGAAGGCACAATGCTAACAGAATATAACATTCTGTAAATGCCTGAAGTGCGGGGATGTTGTCTGTGTGAAATGCACAACCAAAGTGCAGAATGTTTGCGCAAAATGTGTTTGAGCAACATGTAGCAGAAATAATCACAAAATCAATGCACTATAATAGCAGGTAAATTTTCCCCGTTGGCAGTGTTAGATATACTGCAATCCATGGCAGTTCTAGTCTTAAACAGAAGTAGACATTATTGGCACAATGATCATTTCTTTAAGGGGTAAAAACTCCGGCAACACATAGTATAAAGAATTAGTATAAAGAAAGAGAAAGGCAAGTTTTGACTTGTGGCCTTCATTAGGGTCATTGCACTGGCCTTACAATAAAGATGTTCTGTATACTACATGAAACGCTGGAATTTTGACCTGTTAAGACTGCACTGTCTTCTCCTTGCACCACTCTATATTTCTGACAGAAACATCTCAAGATACACAACTTTAAACATTTGTTCGATTTCATGAAATGATGTATGAATGTGCAAGAAATAAAATAAATTAAAGATTTACACACCAGCTTTCATGTGATTATCTCACAGGTAAAATGACCAACAGAAATGCAATTACAGACGGTCAAATCAGCACAGCCCACCTGAAAACCAGTGCCCACTTCTTCAGCAGAGTTTCATTGTACTGGTCTCTGACCTCAAACAGTAGGTCAAACAGCCGGTTCACTGGGAAACCATAAACCTGTACACACATACACAGACATCACACATACAGACAATCGTCTTCACCGCAGTTGTTCTACAAACTTCAAGGCCACAAGCTATTCAAATGAAGTACAGTACTGAACCGACCTGCAGTGTGTCAGCGAAGATGACTATGAGGTTCTTTAGCTCCAGGACCAGGTCTGGGTCATCACAGTATGACTTGGGAACAAACATGATAATGATCAAAACAACACTCAAAAACTGTATGTGGGGAAAAATGTATAACAGCAGAAGCAACAATAATATAGTAATAATTTATGAAGAAATGTTAATAAGTTGTATTTAGCACTGGGTTGTTAAATTCATGAAGATTTCTAAAATGTACTAAAAAGTCATTTACTACGGCAAGTAGCAGAGTTTGTTCTAAGGTACTCTGTAAATTCATCGATTTAAACAACAAATGCTTGTTGGTTAAACCCCTCCCCTGAGCAAAAAGAACACAAGATAAGGCCTTGATTAAACAGTGTGTTTGCTGCTCAAATGTAAGCCACTCTCTTTAGCATGTCTGGCTAACTACTAGCTACAACAGTAACCTTGTGTTACTTTCACAGCCAAGAATTTGCATTTCATAGCTAAACACATTATTACATAAAAAAGCTGTGAGGGGGTCAGTCCTAAATGCTACTTTATCTGAATTTCAGGTTTTGTTAGTGGCTGTGTTCTTCTTCATCGTTCATCATTGTTTTTAGGACCAGAGTATGGGAATCAAGATATGTTCGCCACACATGAGCTTGTCATCGTCCTCAAAGTTTATCTTACAATAACACATTTTTAGTGGTGGTCCAAGTATGTTGTAGTAGGATCCAAACAGGGAAATTAAATCTGATCTAATATTTTACCTTGTACAATAATACTAAATAGCTCTGACCTGGAATACGATTCAGTTCCTGTATTTCCATATCTTCTACTGGTGAAGATGATAAGTTTTTGTCTAGGACCTATTAGCTTTAGCCATTAGTCTTTCTGCCATCGTTGCATGACATCTATCCATCTTTACACTGATGGCACTTGTGTCGGTTTCTCAATTTATTACAAGTATGCCAAAGACATTAAAAAGTCTGGAGTAGAGTTTCCCACAAACTCAGAGTTAATGTTGAATGGCTAGCTACATTTGCCAAAGTTGCTGCTGCCAGCGATGGCTGGCACTTCAGCAGACAAAGAGTCTGCTTTTGTCTTCCTCTGTCTGGAGTCACTCCCTACTTATACAGCATTATTTTTCTTGACTTGACTTTCTGCTAACAGTCCAGCTTCTCATTTAAAAGTTGTGAAAAATACAAATGATGCACTAAAGACTAATTTCAAACCGTAAAGAAAAACACTAATTCATTGTTCTTTATAAAATACTTATTCAATATTCCATTTTATGTAGGGAATAGTAAATGAGTGAGAAAAAAAATGATTTCACACACAGCTTCATTGTTACAAAAATGACATAAATGAATAGAAAGCTTGACAGACGTAGCAACAATAACTAAGGGGGAGAGGCTTAGCCAAGGGTCAATCAAGCCCCTCCTTTTTTCTAGACTGCTCTAGAGTGATTTATGACCCTGAAAGAAGTAGAGTTGAGTCCCTTAACACTGACACAAGGATACTGTCAAACACAGGAGTGTGTAAATCAATAGAGTAAACGAACGCAGCTTGAGACTTGATGTAAAGCAGGGACGGCCTGCCTCTTTCTTTACTCAGACACACACATAGCATCAATCAGCTGGAGACTGAACTATACAGCAGTAAATCACAGCAGTGGCAGGAGTGTACATCACCAGTTTAGACCATTTCTTAGTCTAGTTACCATGTTCTGATCCATGCTAAATGTGCAGTATGTACCATTATAAGAGTACTCTTTTAATCTGTTGTTATTAATGATGATCAGAATTGGTAAAGTTGTGAGCGATTTGTTATTTGTTATCAAAACATTGTCAGAACTAACAGTATGAATACCTTTTATTATTTGAATTATAAGGGGACTGACTCATGGGCAGGTTTGAAAAGACTTTCTCCCTGTGGGCTGACCATACTGCAGTTGTAAGGGCAGGACCCAGGCAGTGTGGAGCTGCCTGTGCCGTGGCCCAAAAGAGGGGCTGAAGGCCAGGGGGGAGACCAGAGCCTTTGTTAGTCTTTTCACCCCACACTGTGCGACCCATTCTCTGGCCTGTTAGCATAATCCTCTAGGTCATTTACAACTGACTGGACCCCAGCGGTCAGGAATATGCCTTCTTAATCTGCTGTTATTGTTGCAATCTGTCTCTCATTAAGGCCCCAATGACCTCCTCTTTGGCTGCATGCGTATGTGTGTTTTGACCTCTTCCGTTGAGAGTGACATCATTAGTGTGTTGTGGGTGCACTGACCTCCACAGTGTTGTGTGTCTGTATCAGCCAGTGAATGAATGCTCTTCCAGGATAAATAGATCCACAGCAGGCTCTATTATTTCTATTAACTCTCTACAGTTTCCTTCTCATTCACAGTCCACTCCCTGCTGGCTGTGTGTGTGTGCTCATGCATGTGTGTATGAGTCTGTCTGAAAGCCTACTGAGTGTGTGCGGAGCACAGCGATGATCTTGGACAGGGCCATGTTCCACAGTTCATCAGTGAAAGCTCTGGTCACCAGCCCCTGTGTGGCATGGAGGATATGGTCCTCCACAACAAAGAACCTGACGACACACAGAAAACACACACATCTCAATACTTTTATTTATGTAAAATTGAAACAAACAGAACCGACACAGTCAGCAGAATGTAATGTTAAAGATAAAAATCTGTATTCAGACAATGAAGTGAAAATGGGAGGAACAGCTTACCCTACAATCTGATTGAAGTATCTTCTGTAGCCTTCCACTGTCTCATGCTGGACACACAAAGACACACACAGTACATGAATGCATAAAATATATAAGTTATCATTGTGGGGTGTTGCATTTGTGAGCAAGGATTGTTTTGCAAACTGTAAGTGTTGATGTGTTCAGTGAGATTTTAGCATTTAATATTGGGCAGCTAATTTAAAGTACTAGTGCAGTGCCCGTTCACAGGGGCCGATGTGACATATATACATATATACATATATATATATATATATATATATATACACATATATATACATATATAGGCCATATTAACTACAACATGATGCAGATTTGTTAAACATATGAATTCATGCTTTGTCAGGTCTGTCAGCAAGACAGCAAGACAACAACTTCTAAAATGTTTGTTTTCTGAATGGAGTTTGGATCGATCAGGGCTATGCTAACTTGGTCACAGTAAAGTACAATGATAGCTGGAATAAAGTTACAGACACATGTTTTTTGAACTCATCAGGTGGTTCATCCTCCTCGCTTTCTTTTATCCAAGTAATGTCCAGTTTTGTCCGTTTTTTATATAAATATGAAGTCGTAGTCCGACAGAGCTAACGACGCTAACAACAACACTGGAACCGGATGTGCACGGAAGCTAACTGCAGAGAAGCTCCAGTGAAGATAAATCAATGTTGAAATCCCAAAAACTAAAGTAAAATGCTAATTTAATAAAAGCAGTTTACTCCGAGCGCCTCCTGCGAGTAAACAGCGTAGTTGTCAGAGCAGAATCTGACCAACCTTTCATTTGTCCAAAGGTTGCAGCGCTGCTCCCTGCTCCTCTCCCCCAAGTTTAGCATCTCCCGCTCTGCCCGGCCCTCTCCACACATCGCTCTGAAGCCGTCGGTGATGTACGGACTATCTCAACACTGATAGGCCATCAGGCAGGAAATCGCGGCTCTAAGCGTCTTTGCATTGACTTTGTATGTAAACTCAACGCCCCAAACACTCACTTCGCTTTTGGTCTGAAAGCACCATAAGGTCATCAGAGCCTGTTTGTGTGTTGCTCACCATGTTAGCCTGTGGCTGCAGTACCAGACGGGCCTGTTTCTTCCTCTGTTTCCTGTAGTAGTTCTCAAATGTTTCTCTGTCACCCTGCAGACACAGAGAAATACAACAGACTTTAATAACATCTCCAAAAGTTACTGACAATGATAAGTAGTTACATCAAGATTATTTTTGCTGCCACAAGCCATCACTTTAATGTTTTTGTGCGAAAAAAGAAAATAAAGCTTTTCCAAAAGATGATGTGTGCCTCCAGCGCCATTTACCATGCCAGCTAACATGAGAGCAGTACATCTAATATTCTCCGAGCTATGTTGTAGCTGTATGAGTTGAGCTGAATGCAGCTGATCAAACTCAAATGAAGAGTGAAATGTAATATTCAGTATGCAGAGATGCAGATACAGCTTTCAACCTGTTTTTGATCGAGTCCTCAAACATGTCTGTAAACCTTTTAGTATCTGTGTCATCAGTAAAGAGCGCGCTGCCTCAGTAGAGCAGAGGTTCTACAAAAATGGTCAGTGAAGAGGTCATTCATTAATCATGTTAAATTCTTGAAGGTTAATGCTGCAACACCACGTCACTGCTATGATCCCATTTGTGGATGGGGTCTGTGTGGGTGTGCGTGAGAGACAGAGATTCACTTACCAGCACAGTGTAAATGTGTAAACACCTGTAGACAGGTGAGAAGTCCACCAGGTCCTGAGCTGTAAGAACCTTTCAGACACAGAAGACGAAACATGATTCCTGTCAAGTATTTCTTTAACATTTTCTCTACAGTCATTCAGCAATGCTGAACACATCAACCAATGAAAATGATCACCTCTTCATCAGCTTCTTCCTCATCTCCTGTGTCGTCATCCACCATCAGGCCGTTGTGAGTGTGAGACTGTGTTCGTCCATTGAGGGAGTACATAGGCTTGGTGTAGTGGCCCACACTTGCCTGCTTGGCTACAGCACTGTTAAAGGTCCTGTGCTGCTGTGCCTGGAGGGACACACACACACACCAGATCAATGAGCTGATATACCTTTACACTGCTATTGGGGTCATTGTTAAATACATCTCTCATACCTGTCTCATGGCAGTCTCTCCAACCTTGTCGGAGTGTTTTCTGATGCTCTCCAGGAAGTCCTTGAGGTCTGACATGGAGATTTCCTTGATCTCCTCTCTCAGTCTGGGAAGGTTTTCAGCCATGATCTGACAGAACCTGTACTGACTGACCCTATGGGGAACACAGCAAACATCCAATCTAATCAGCATTATCTAATTCTATAGATTAAAAAAACAGCTGGCAAATTAACCAAATCCAATGAGAGAAGACTATCAACCTACGAATCAGTGTCCTGCTACTAACACCCACAACACTACCAGCAGGAGGGCTCTATTGGTAACACATTATTTGAGATTTATCTTTTATTTTATATAGACTGAACACAATTGCTTCTTTAATGAGATGTAAATCCTGTAAAAACAGCTTGTTGGAGTGGGAGAACAGACTAAAAGAACATTATATTATATAATAATCAATATTAAAACTGCCCTAATCATATCTTTTTATATCCGACAATGCATCACTGTGTGATGTAAAAGCTGTCCCTTACAGTGACAAACACACAGATAATGACCCACCATTCAACTCTATAGAATGTTTTTGCCCCCATCAGCTCTAATTTGGTTTTATGGCCCACAACATTACGGTTGTGGTGCAGTGTCAGTACTCTCATCTACATCCTTTCTAGAAGCAGCAGGCAGCTGCAAAAAAGTTCTAAACACTCTTTACTACCTGCCAAGCACCACACAAACACACAGTTAGAGACTAGCTGGTGAACATGGTGAAGCTAAAGAGCCAGATATTTTTCTCAATACTGCCAAAACACACGACTCTAAGTGAAAAATAATCTTGCTCTGGGCGTGTTAGACGTGTAAAATAAAACTAGCCTGTGGCTAACTTGGGTACATTTACATTTTGTTTTAATGTTGATCAATGTACATTGTCCCTTCTCAAATAAACAGTAAATAAATAAAAATAGAAAGACTGGATTATTAGAAATTACATGTGGTTAAGATAGTAGTGCAGCATGAGGTCATCATTTACATTTTGCAAAACTGCATCACAACTCCAATATCTGATAGTACATTTTAAAAATGGGAATGAAGTTTCAATCATTGTATCATATTGATCAGCAACTACCAACACAAGCGACACCACAAGAGTTAAAGTAAGCTGGTGGGTCATGCGGCTGCTTTCTGTCTTGTTTAGGACCAACCTGTAAACCTGGAGGGAAATAAATCTTTTTGGTATATTTGCTATAGTTTCAGTTTAAAATTGGTTCTCTCTTTCATTGTCAGAAGAACTTAATGAATAATAAATAAAATATATTTTAGTGATTTTTAAAAAATAACACACTGGAGAAGTGGATTATGCTGTAGACGTGGTTTCAGAGCTTTCTATGGGAAGTCACAGATTTAATCCAAGCTGTCTAGAATTTACAAACTTTTCAGAGCCTACAGAGGGTAAATATCATCTTTGATGATATAATCCTACCTGGGGATGTAGACCTTCTCTAGCTGCTCCATTGTTTTCAATGCAGCATAGTATCTGTAGAAAGA
This sequence comes from Micropterus dolomieu, assembly GCF_021292245.1. Lineage (NCBI taxonomy): Eukaryota > Metazoa > Chordata > Actinopteri > Centrarchiformes > Centrarchidae > Micropterus > Micropterus dolomieu. Next base: position 1,728,639 of record NC_060163.1, on the reverse strand, counting down.
AACGGTAGTTTCAGTAAGGATATAATCACAGCTATTGTTCTTTAGTCACAACCATTAAAAGGTTTCACAGCTTTTCATCTGTCTTAACACACTAATCAAGTACTCCTTTGTTAATCAAGGACTGTGTCTCAATGAGACTTTCCTGTTTGCCCTTATAAACAGGTTTTACTTGCTGTAGTCATTCCTCCTATTCACACTGGCCATTAGGCACATCCCTTCCTAATGCATTTCCATTTCAAATGACAAAATCCACAGTACTCATTCTGTGCATAAATACATTTCAAGTGTACAAGTGTATCGGAAGCTAATTTGTCAAAATAAGTGAGATTCTTCCCAAGTTACAGTGTATGAACAGAAGGAACAATTACAAATAATGAGACAGATATTAAATTATGAACCTCTGGTGGGGACAGCCACCCTTTTCCAGGAAAAGCGCCTAAAATAACATACCCAAAATGAATCAGGCATAACTCCTCGACTATTTGGCCTAGATGCATAATTCTCCTTTGAAAGGTCAGAAGCTAGGAATATAAATCCAAGATATTTATTTTACCATAACAGTCTAAATGGTAAAATTATTTTTTTCATCCTTGCCTGGTAAAAAAGCTATATTTTAATGCAATGGAACATCAAAACCATCATAAGATAGATTATAATGCAACTGTATATATTCTAATAGACTTGGAATGCAATTGTAATTATACATTCAATCGTTCCGGCTTGAGCAGACCTTTCATTTGATACCCTGGATGTCTACGTAGCTCCTACAAGTCGCCTACAAGACCGGTTGTGCCAAAGCGGCACTTCCCCTCTCTGCAGAAAAGGCAAGAGAAGGCAGGCACACAACTCCCAGGTATTGCACAATAATCAAGATGGCGGCCGAGATATTTTTAGTAACAAATAAGCTGATTTTTTGACTGAAAACACAAACAACGGCAAAAGTAAGTCAGCGGTTGTGATGGTATATGTATATTGGCTTGTTTGTTGTTACTTGTATCCAGCTAATTAGTAACTAATTTTGGTGATTTGAGTGATGTGAGCTTTACAACTAATCTCAGGGGGAGATTAGCTTTGGTTTGAGAGGCTGGACATGAGGATACGTTGTGATTAGAGATAACCAGAAGCTTAGAACTGCAGCCATGTACAGTGATTACAGAGCGATTTATGTTGTTATATAAGCTTTTTTAGATGCTTGGTGTTTGATGTGTGTTTGGTGTGGATAAAAATGGCTGGTTTGAGCTTCTAGCTGAGCCTCCTAGCTTCACAGAGGTGTGTAGCATGCACAGGGTGATGCAATACTAGTTTCAGACATGAATTTCCCATTTGCATCTTGCGCGAAAATCGTGTGCTGCCTCCGGTACTGGGGGTGTTGGTGTTCAAAGGAAATGTTTACTTTTGTATTTGGTTCAATGAGTATGCTGCCTTGTTACATGTGAACCAGGGCTTGATATAAAAAAAGTGTTTGATTCCAATTGTCTTGCTTTCTAAGAACTATAATTGACAGCATACACAAACATTTTTGTAACTTTTATTGGAAAATTCTTCCCATTAGCACCAGTAAAAACACGGGCTATTCTCACTGGGGTCCATTCAACTGTATACACAATTAAACACTGACTGTTAAATAACTTCTGTTAAATAGCTTTTCTCTTCAGACACACAGACCTACTCCTGTCTCTCTCTCTCTTCCTGTATCTGTCTGCTCTGTTGACTTCAGTTGTCTGTCAGCAGTTTTATAAAGACAACTCACGTTAAAAAGCTGTGCATGGAGGAGGCTTGTTGTTAATAACCGATCTAGATAGGTACTAAATACCATCAGCACAAACAGGTGTGTTGCTTTACCTGTTCTGTGCTTTGAAATATCCACAGTGTCGCATCTTCAAACGTAATACCAGATAGCCTCGCTTTGTGTTTCTCTGTAGGTGTAAATTGCGAGCGTTATGTCTTCTTCACTCACTGTGAAGAACTATAACACCTACAACATGCTTGTGTGTGTGTGTGTGTGTGTGTGTGTGTGTGGCTGTTACAATAGCCTGCTGATGTCTGTGCTGCGGTGCATATGACGTAAAACATGGCGTACAACGTTAAATGTGACTGGCAGAAAAGACATTTCATGCTGATTGGCCTCTTCACCAGTCATGGCCAAAAAGGCTGAAAACCGGCCTATTCTGGTCACCAGCCGATCCATCAGTGCATCTCTAGTTCAGACAGGTGAATTCATGATGATCTTCTGAGAGAACTTACAGTGCTTTCAGAGAACAAGAAAGCACCTAATGGATGAATGTAATAAAATATGGAAGATAGTGTTGACTCCTTTAGATACACTAATGATAGGCTAATCGCTTTATATTTTAAGGTCTAACAGGGAAAGCAAAGAGCTATATGTATGTCGTGCAGTGTCATCTTTTATTCTCAATGCCTCTTTGGTTGCCTGTGTTATAACGATATTGTAGTCTTTTATAGTGTGCACATATCACACGGGTTCAGCCTTGGGTCAGTGTGCTGAGCTCCCATCATTAGGCTGATAGGCAGGCTGTGAAGGGATCAAATTGGTCGGTCAGTGAGTGTAAAATGTGTTGTATACACATGAACAGAAGACACACTCATAAAATGTACACTGAAAAGATTTGCCAGAGTGCAGAGCACCAGGACGGTGTGCACAAAGGCTGCAAGTGGCAGGGCATTGAACAGAATTTGACCTGGGCATCAGCACATACAGTACAGATAATAATGTGCATTTGCACCATACAAACTCATTCTAATCTAAAAGTGTATAGGCTATGTAATTAGTGCATCAAGTACACTCCACACACACAAATCCCACATGATGGCCAGCATGGTCTAATTGCCTTGGATTGGCTGTGAGCCATGACAGAGCTGCAGTGAGGGGGCCTTGTTGTGAACAAGGGCTCACTGAGGGTCAATTGTCCTGCCATGAATGGCCTCTTCCTTTGGTACACAGTAATGAACAAGAAATGGTCATTATTTTCCTGTTTAAAGTAAATTCCCCTCCCCTCGTTATACAGATATGAATGTAAATACGGCCAAACGTGAAGTTCACAGGGTAAAAATAAAGTTCAATCAAAGCCCACAGCGGAAGACATGAAAAGTTAGTAGGAAATTGATTAACATGCTTTTTTCCTTCTAGCTAGAAACATGTCTTTAGAATGGACAACAGAAAAGTGTATAAAATGTTTTGTTGTTTTTGTAACATTTCCATTTACTTTGAAGTAAATTAACACCCTCTGTCCTTAGACCCTCAATTCAGATAAGAAAAAACCTTTAACAGGGAAAAATGGAAGAAACCTCAGGACGAGAACAGAGGAGAGATCCCTCTCCTAGGGCGGACAGACATACACTAGGTGCTGCGAATACAGAATAGACCAACATAATAAAATGACAGTATGGATTATCAGGATGACAGAGTTAAGAGATGGATAGACTTTTGCTGCCTGTTGTTGTTCATTGTTTCGCCTCAGATCACAGCTAGCATCACTGATGACAGATCTGATAAGGACTTGAGGATGAAGCTTTAACTGAACACCTTTCTGATAATATATTTGGGTTGCCTGAATATTTCTAAAGCATGACATAGGAAGACAAAAACAACTCACGATGGTTACAATCTTCATAAGGATTACAGACTATTACCTCAATAACTAAACCAGAAATACAATGTTTAACTGATATGAACTGATGCATATATGCATGTTTCTTTAAATGTGTGTATTGTGTATACTTGTCAGGCGTGTATATTTTTTAGGGGTCCAAGCCCGAGTGGGGCTGGGAACCTGTGAATGCAAGGCATTGCGGTTCCCAGTACCAGCGGAGCTTGACGCTCAAATAACCCTTCATTTCAATGGGATTGTGAACCAAGGCATCATAACTATGCGCCACTACATCACACATTCATAAACCTTATATGTAATTGACTCCTCCAAAGCCGCAAGTCCGATCAACACCAAACTTGGCATGGATAGTCTCTGGACCAAGCTGATGAAAGTTTGTAGAGGAAATTTTGATCAGACGAAAAATGTCGCAATTATAAGCTAACAAATGTTTGCAAAAAACGCTAAAAACAAGTTGTGATGTCATATCTTAGGTTTGCAACAGCCGATCTATACCAAACAGACCGTATCTGGCACACCCTCCGGAGGGGCTGTGTGAAATTTGGTGTCAATCAGCCTCTAGGTGGCGCTATTAATCAGATATCAATTAACACTACCCATGGACATACATTCATTTTCGCATAACCGCAAGTCCCTTTAATTTCAAACTCTGAACATCTATTTGCCACGGGCCCCTGAAGCCTCAGCGGGGCGCACTCGTGCTGCCCCCGCGGGGGCAACTCTGTAAAAATTTGAAGTTCCTGTAAGTTGTTTTTTTAAATATTGCAGTTACACATCATTACCTTTTGGAGTCCAGCTGTTCCTTTAGTTTGCTGTACATTTCTAGCACTGCAAAGGAAGAGAAGACAGGAAACAGAAGCAAAGGCAGGGTTTGTTGGTTCAGGCATTTCACTCGCTTTTTCACCTAAAGAACAAATTTACCATGCATACAAAGATACATACGTTTATATTAAAGACAAATATGGACAAAAAAGTTCCTCAATCCATCTCATGTCTGATGTTATTTTTAGAAGATGAGGCCAAACCATCAATTTCATTTTACCAGAGGGCTCAATTGAAGATGCAAATATCCCCTCTGTGACTCAGTACTTGTGCTGTCAATGAAAGCCTTATTTACCAACAAATATTTGGTGTACTTTTAACCCCAAAAAAAATGATTATCATTAAACCCAAAATGTCTGTATTTAACTTGCACAGACTGTTGGAGACTTCTTTTTCTGGAACAAGGAGTTGTGGGACAGCAGTACCGCCTTTCATTTTACAAATAATACCTCTGCACAATCTATACTAAAACAGCTTTCTTTAACTACATAAGCTCTTATCAGGGCTGCCACCTAATTACTTGGGTGTATTTCATGGTTATAAAGATGTCTCACTCAACACGCCCAAGATTTCCTCCAAGGTGCTGAACTGGTCATATTGTACGCACAAGTACATGTACACTCCAGTAGCACTCTAAGGTCAGTCAGGTGAGTAACACTACCATCTAATTAAGGTGACCATCACATTGGTACCTGGTATACAGAGCTGGAGCTTCTCTACAGTGGTGGCCATGTTCCTCTGCTGGATCCGACAGCGAATGACCTCCTCAGTCTGAGCTGTCACCTGAGGGAAGAATTCCTCACTGTTACTACTGGGTTAAAGAACGGTCACATCTAATGCAGAACTGTCTTTGCAGTTAATGAACATACATACACTCTGTCCAGACAGCTCAATAAAAAGCACAGTTTTTGTTGGACATGGACTTACCTCCCTCCCAGCCTCTTGTAGTCTTCGATTAGTGTCTGTCACTTGACCCTTTCAAAACAAACACATCAAAGTTTAACAGTACAGCCTCTAATTTTATTATTTCTTACAGGAACTGTTGCACATTGAAAACCAGATCCAAGGCCCAGGCTTAAATATATAGAACTTTAATTTTGAAATATCTTTCAAATTGACCTCTTTAAATTAGTGTGATTAAAGGGAAAGTAAGTGATTGTAATCCAATACGCTAAATTCAGCAAATACTTCATCACTGTTAAGTTTCGTGTGTGCTCTGAAAACAAAGAAAGCAACATTGTTCCAGTCAATCTGCAACAGGAGGTATGCACAGGAGTTATGGGGGCACAGGGCTTAAAGCAAGAACATTTTACAGCAAAGATGAAGGGTAAGGGGCAAGTACATGTGTTGAAAACTGATGGGGACATAGTGGCTCAGATTAGGGGGGTGATGATACACTTAGCTCACAAGACATGAGGAATTACGATACTGGGTAAGAACAAGATGAGAAAATAACTGTACACTGTTATGAAGAAATATTCAATCTGGGGGTCTGGGAGTCCTCCCCCTGAAAAAACTGAGCATTAAACATTTCATTTCCTGCATTCTGGTAAAACTTTTCTGCCACCACCTATAATCAATGCTCGAAGTGGGAAAAGGGCTGATATGGCCAAAAATGTTATCACAATAAAACATTTCATATCATTGGATATTGATAATTAACACAATAAATGTCAAATCATTGTTTCTTTTAGGTTTAATGGCTGATTTTTCCTCCTGAGTGAAAGTTGGAGAAACCAGACAGTTAACTGAGCCACTTTATGCGAAACAGTGGACACTTCATCAATCTAAGCACAGAACATTTAAAACAATTATAACAAAATCTTTTTTCGACAAATATGCATGAGTAACATAAGGGAAAATCTGTTTACAGTCCGTTTTCCTCAACAAAATAAAATTACATGAATTAAATTAAACATTTATTGAACATTTGTTATATTATTATTGAGGAAAATTAAATTGAGATAATTATTATTGTTTTATTTCCCAGCCCTGCTGGTACTAGCCATTTACATGTTGCCTTGTTTATCGACCGGATTTAGGGCTGATGTTAGTGTATTCATTATAATTTCAGAAAGCCTACATATATCTTACCACTAGTATAATATTTGTTCTAGTTGGACAGCAGTTTCATTTGTGTGGGTTGTTTCCATTTATTAAATTCCTGTAAGAAAAAAGATCTACATGGTGGTCAGTTTCTAATTAGTTAATGCTAAGTAGTACTCGTCAATAATCATTCAAGCAGAACAACAAGTTCAACATTTTGTTTGCTGTAGCGCCTCAAACATTTTTTAGTGTCCTGCCACCTCCAGGCTGTGATTAGTCGGTTCACAAAAAGCTACGTTGATGAGCAACTTTGCGCACACAACTGCATGAAAGGCACCCGAGCTTCTTTCTCCTCTGTTTCGACCAAGAGATTAGGAGGCTGGTGAGAACGAGAACAGGTGAGTATCACACAGTGCCCAAAGAACCTGATATGGAGAGGACACCTGTACCCAAGAAAAGTCTCACTACGCCGAAGAGTAAAAAGAAGAAGTACTGGTTCCGGTGACCCACTTTAAGCACTGCTAATATTAAAAATTTACGCCACTTACCAGAAAAGCCGTAACCTATCGATGGATTACATTCCGACAAAACTGGCCTTGTTATGTTGGCAAAGGTCCAATCCAGTAAAATATTTAGTTCAAAATGCATTTTTATATCAATAAATTCACACGGACTGATTGCTGTTACATGGTTTAACTACAGTTAGCATGTAAACAAAACAGTACACCTTGACCTTTTGAGTGACACCTTAATTGACCCAATAGAAAATCCGATGCCCTGTCCACGGCCTACAATAGCCAATGAGTGTCCACGTAGTCAGGAAGTGCCAGTCACCTTCTTTTGTGCATGCACCGACAGAGATTGTGCTGAGGACTGGCGTTTCACACACATATCAGCGAGAGTTAAAAAAATACGCAAGAAGATTTTCCACGAACATATTTATATATAGTCGAATATGAAAATGCCCCATGCCAGAATTCCGGCACTGTGCTGGAGGACTTTAAGCCCTGGGGGCAGTGGGAGAGAGAGTTCTATACACAGGCACATTGGAAGTGCTGGACTCCAGGCACTGTGAAGAAGGAGAGGTGGCTGAGTAACAGCCAGAGAGGAAATGGTCTGTAGAGTATAAACAAAGAAGAAAGTTATATGACCAGACAAGGGCAAGGTGTTTCAAAGCTGGAGAAACCTCAGATATTTGAAGTTAAGGGGGCGGAGCTTCTGAGAGGCGGGGTGTATTCGATTGGCAGTTGAGTTCAAATATCAAAAAGCCTTCTTCAGAATCATTTACTCTCCCTTTAAGGTGGAGGTGGTAAAGATATTCACCAATCACTGACATAGTAATGTTTCTGTGGTTTCATTCCATGCTATTCTCTTAGGGAGATGTGTAAAAATTTTTAAGGTTTAATACATTTTTGGAATGTATGAAAACTTCGACCTTGGTTCAGGCGTACATGCTGTCACAGGTCTATCAGTCCCTCCTCTCTCTGTCTGCTCCCTCTTCATGCCCTCCGTTTTCCCTCTCTACCTCCCTGGCTGCAGCTGCTCAGCCTTGTAATCAGCTCATTGTCCATGAAGAGGCAAGGACAAAGGCAGTCAAATTCAGATTAACCAGGCAGCGGGGACCTGAACCCATCGTCGGTGCACTGGGCCTTTCATGGTGTTTAATGGCTTGTGACAGGCCCTTTCTCACAGATTCAGTGACAAACTTCTCAATTCTGGATGGGGATTTTTGAACTCTCGGCTCTTGTCACACAGCTGAGAGCCATGACCCAATTGACCAGTCGGCTTTTTGATGACGAAGCCTTTCAACAGCGAAACTTCCGAACGAGGGGGCCCAACTACATTATCACTGCCCCTTTTTTTAATTCAGCTAGGTTGCAGCACCACACTGAGATTGATTTAGAGCAAAGAGACAAGTGACACTTAACCTAGACTATTCTCTATTTAATACAACTTGCTGCACCAGGGATTTCAACCTATGATCTTTCCATTATGGAACAATGTCTGTTCTCATTGGCTACCTCCAAACCTTGGAACAACTGCAGACTGTACAGAAACCACCTTCTAGGCTTTTAACAAGAACCAAGAGGTACGATCACACCACACCTGTATTAGCCTTTTTACATTGGCTCCTGGTCTGTTTTAGGATTGGTTTCTTCTTGATTACTTTTAAGGCTCAGAAAGTTTTAAATTATAAATGATTGTATTTTATCATTCACTGTGGTAATATATTTGATCCATGTCTTTGTGTCTCTGTGAAGCACCTTCTTTATTTGCTCTATAAATAAAGTTTATTATTATTATTCCCATTATGGAGAAATGCCCTGGTTAGTTCAATCCAAAGTGTCTTCAAGAATTTAGAGCCGGAGTCATGTTTTATTTAGCACTTCCAGATCTCCTCTGGATGACTGAGGAACCTCGCAGACATCTGGTTATCCCTTTTGGGGCCTGCTGTCCAAACCGGTCTTGTAAACTCTAGAGTTAAGATAAACTTTCAAACACTAATTCCTGCAAACTCAAAGGGCTTGAAGGTACCTCCCAAGTCATTAGCTTGCCATACTGTCACTTCAAAGTAGATTGGCCAATAAAGAATCTTACTGTTGTTGTATCCCACCCCACAGGATAGCAATTTATATTTTATTTGCGTCCAAAAACTGACACTAGCAAAGGCTTATATCTGCACAAAGAGCATGGACTGCAGACACACACCTCCGCAAACATGAAACTACACGTCAGGCCAACGACAATAGAGATACCGCATGTGGACCACAACAAATGTGTTGTTTCCGACAAGTTTCTGATGCTGGTGGTTGATAATGAAAACAATATGAAGCAAGTTGAAAAGAACTCAGTTATCTTGTCTTTTCCAGAAACACACATCGAATTATATTTAACTCCACTGCAAACTTTCTGGTAACTGTGACTGCTGCTCTCTATGACCAGAAACATGCCATGATATGATTGCACAGTGGTGCAGCGTTTGAGCTTGCATGTTCTCCCTGTGCGGGTTTTGTTTGGGTGCATAGGATTGATCAAATTCAGCTAATTCTACTATATTCTCTACCTTATAAAAGTGTTTACTCACACCTACTTAGTTTACTTACTCATACACATACACACAGAGACCTCTGCTGCAAACACACCGGCTGGTCCCGCCTCTCTCTGTCTTTTTGCTCATGTCCATCAGCAGTACATTTTATAAAGTTGTCACGTTTAATAAACTCATCCGTAATTCCGTTTTCACAGGTACAGGCCGCATATGGATCGAAAACCAAAGTGATACCAAATGACATCTGCAGTTAGGGCTGTGCGATATGACAAAAAATGTATTTCCCAATATAGGTCATTTCATATCCCAATAACAATATATATCTCGATATAGAACATTTACTGTAAATTCAATGAAATATGGCATTTCCAACTGTAACTCAATATTTCTCTGCATTATAAAGGTGGGGTAACTTAAGTGATTCTGGAGAAATCCAACACCAGGACATATACCATGATAGAGTGAACAACGACACAGCAAGTATGCAAGTAATGTAACTAATGTTAGGTCGATTGTGGATTAGCAACCTGACACTAGCAACACAGCTCTCCTGCTGCCATAGCTAACATCACAACAGCAGCATGTCTTGGCGAACTACAAAGTAAGCTGTATGTCTGTGGGCAAGTCATTAAACACAACAATATAAATGATATAGCATAATTGTAAACAATAGAAGTTTTTCTATTGTTTTAGATCGTCATATCGCACAGCCCTATCAGCAGTGTTCACTGTTCCTCTGTGCCTGTAAAATAGCCACCGTGTCCGCGTCTTGTAACATAATAAATAACAGCTCCCTGTGTGTTTCTCTGTGAAATGCTAAAATGGGTCAAATATACATTGGCAGCTGTTAATATACCTGGGCGGCCCGACCAACTGAAGTCTATATTTGTGAAATACTCTATTTAAAGTTAAAGCGAGCTGTAGAACTATATTTTGTAAGTATTAGATGTACACCTATTTTATTAGGTGTCCTCCAAGTGCATGTGTCACATGTTTGGGTCCAGTCATGATCGAGTGATCATGCCTGAAAGTTAGCCGAGTTTAATTAAGATGGATAACAATAACAACAACAACAATAATAATAATAGAAAAGTTTTCCCCTGCTGTTTCTTATTCATCAGAGTGAATTCTTTGAAGATGTATACCTCTACAGTGATATAGTGGTTTATTTCAGAATGAATTCTAGTTTTCTCTCTAAAATACTATTATGCTTATTTTGGTTCTCTTAACAGTCTAGTTGGCAGTTGGTTGGAGTTCACATAGCCACTATATTTTTATTACAGACCTATCGCCTCTTCTTGCCTGTAGTCCTCATTACAAGTAATCTTTCTTACCATCAGTTTCTCTGCATCAGCACGGACTTTGAGGAGCTCTGTGATGGCGTCCACAAAGCCTTGGTGATGGAAATTGCACATCTTCTCAATCTCACGGTCATGGTTCCTTATCCTGGCATCCAGCTTTTCCATGAAGCGCTTGTGGGCATTGGGCTGGTCATCGTAAATAGATCTGAGAGAGACAAACAAGGTGAGGGAATAGGGGAGGTTAAGGTACAGCAGAAAATGAGGGGATAAGGCCGGAAGAGAAAACAACTGTCAGAACAACTGAATAAAAAATATTTGTTCATACTCTCTCTCTCTCTCTCTAGTTTCTCCTCCTTGTCCTCTCTTTTCACTTCTTCTCTGTGCTGGACCATTGGCTGTCCTCTTACGTCTCTCTCTCTCCCTCTGTGTGTGTCTGTTCCTTTCTCCTATCTTTGTGAATGGTGTACTTACGTTTTGCCTCTTGTGCGTTTGTGTTTTAATTTCCTCTTTCAGGTCTCAATATTGGAGAGGAGGTCATGTCACTCAGTTCTATTTAACAACACCCCAAGTTGCTCAAAGTCCTCCCTGATCCAAAAATGTTACAGTCTATTCATAACTTTGTCTTCATGGTTGTCCGTATTGTAATTTTAATATGTTGCTCTAGTCAGAATCAGAATCGGAATCAGAAACACCAGCTTTATTGCCAAGTAACACATACAAGGAATTTGCTTTGGTATTTTAGTGAATAAAACAATAAGTATATTAGGTGGAAAATAAGAATGATGATGAATGTTCTGCAGGTCAAGAATCAAAAATATAAAATTGACAATAAGATATAAAAAAAAGCAAAATAATAAAGATAATGTACAAGATGGTTAGTTATTTAAATTACAATTTGTGCAGGGATGTTAAATATACTTATGGGATATATTTATAGGATTTACATGTACAAAAATGTATAATATGAGTATCCATCCATCATTCCATGAGCCCACGCCTGTTGCTGTCCAGTGCATTCCTGACAGTCCACCCCCACGTATCACGTCTTGTGCCATCCAACTGAGTGTGTGCATATCTGTCTGGCACCATTCCTTGATATCTTTATGTGATGCCCCCTGTCAGACAGGATGTGTGATCCACCGGCAGGTGGAGTCAGGCACACTCAGCTGGGAGAGCTTGTCCTGTAGCAGTGCTGGGGAGATGGTGTTAAAGGTGGAACTGAAATCCACAAACAGGATCCTGGCATAGGTTCCTATGGAGTCCAGGTGCTGGAGGATAAAGTGACTGGCCATGTTTACTGCATCCTGTTGGCTCTGTAGGCAAACTACAGCGGGTCCAGGAGTGGGTCTGGGATGGATTTAGGCACTCAAATCACTCCATGACCACAGAGGTGAGGCCAACTCAAGCAGACTAAACCAAATTATCAACAAGCCAAAAGAAAAATACATTGAATACTGTAAAGAAACGACCAAAATACAAAGTAAATTACAATGTTATCTGGCCCTAAAAAGAGAATTCACACAGGCAAATTACCTGAGCACAATAAAATGTCCTAAACTAAGAAACGTGTTGACAAAATACAGACTGGTTGAACACAGCCTGGCCATAGAAAAGGGAGCCGACTACCAGAAGAGGAGAGACTCTGCTCCCAGTGAGACAAAGGACAGGCGGAGATAGAGCTGCACTTTCTAACCTCATGTCCTAAATAATAAAACCTTAAGAGAAAAACTCTTGCCAGCGTTTGCTCCTCTCTCTCCCTCACCGTGCAGCCCCGCAAGTGACAGTGAACACACCAGTGCAGATGTCATTCATTAGCTTGGTTTTGTTTTGATAGGCTACGTCGTTAACACGCCTCCTCAACATGCGGCGCAGCTGCTGATGAGAACGGGTGGAAAAGTCCAGAAGACAAGTTCTGATATAAAAATTGAAGGGAAAGAAGGCAGATTCAATAAGTGAGTGACACTTAAATAAGGTGGAAACTGAAGTACAATCAAAACGGTGAAATAAGAAACTAGCTACTATAAATAGTAAAAAATACCCCAATATATTTTATATATCGTATTCAGCTTAAAAGTACAGGGATGTCACTTTTCGATCCATGTCCTCAACAAAAATGCAACAATGAAAAATCTGAAATAAGTTTCACATAAAATGTTACTTTATATCTTGTAAAGCAGTGTAATATTTTTAGTGGAGAATGAAGTACAATTGTAATGGTGAGATAGGAAAAAACCTAAGAGAAATAGGGAACTGTATTCTTTCAAATATGTTCTAATAAGTAAGGAAAGAACTTCACAACTTCACTTTCATGACATTCAGCCAGTTATATATTGTTAAGCCTTCATTTAAGTTTCAATATAAAAAACAGGCAACTAGAAACTCTTTTGTAAACTACTTATTTTAAATATCTTGAATATAACATCCTCCTCATTTTTTGGCCTTTCTTTTGTTAATTTAATAATTAAAAACTGAATGTAGACAGCCCCTTGCATTATTCTTACACGTGATGTTTATTTGTGTATTATTATAATTTCACTATTGCACTGTTTCTCTTGTTTTTTCTTCTTACACGTGTATTTGTAGCTGTCTGGTTTTGAGTTTATAACTGTCTTCAGTAAATGTTACAAGATGTGTGTGTACCTGTTACATAAAGCAGGAATAAGGGACATTGTGTGAAAAGCATCAAACGGATCTATCTCATAGACTAAAATGATGCAGTGGGTTGAAAAGAGCATGGGTGCAGACTGAAAGTGTGTCTACCAGTAGCTACTAAATGTTTCTTTGAGAAGACAGTGAATCTTGGAAGGTGCACAAAACAACCTCACAGACACAAAGAAGGTGATGACAGCTCATAAACTGATTTAACAGCAACGATACAAAATAAAAACGTAACACAGGTTTTTAGGCCTTAAGTTTAATGCTTCTGATATAGGAAGGATTAGGAAATGATGAATGAGGATCCCAGACTGACAAATACATTTATTTCAGCTGGAGCAGCAGCTCCATCTAGTGACAATGTAGTGAAATGCTATGTTTATGAATCGATGAGACCTAATATATAGGTTATTGAAATTAATACAGCCTAAACTTTCCTTAAACTACATCAGGAAAAAAAAGGTCCTAGTTATCAGGAAACAGTGCAATAAGCTCTAGGCACTATCTCAGCATAAAAATCTGGTCGTTCCAGACGCAACAACAAATCATTTACAGACAGTCCTGCACTGCTTCATTTTAGTATATTTCAGCCCAGTTTATGGTTGTTGTGCAATGTAATCAGACCAAACAGCTAATTTGTGATGTTATATTGGCAACGTCATCATGTATTTGACAAATGCGTCTCTCTTGTTTATACGTCACATAAACTCAAAACAAAAACAAAAGGAAACACCTCAAGTGAGTGTAAAGCCTTATAGCGACACTGTGGAAGTTTTGTCAAATTTTGGTGCTTCCATCCAGCTTTTCTAATTCCATCATTTGCATGAATATGCTTCAATGGAAACATGGCTTAGTTTCCCAATTGGATATTAACTTAAATAAATATCATTTATAAAATGAAAAAAGTGTCCAAAAAAAAAAAAAAGTGTACAAAACTACCCGGAAAATACAATTAAATTGTTATTTGCAATTACTTGACAATCATCACCTAAAATTTCACACATGGAAATGTGTCTTATCTATAGTAGGAACTCCATGGACTGCAAGACAAGTCAGAATCTGATTCAGTAGGTAATGAATCAGAATTTCTAGCTTAATTAGTCTTGTGTATTACAATTTTGAGACTAACCATCCCCTCCTCCCCTGTACGTGTGTCACAGCCTGTCAAAAGGAACCAGTTAACAGTATTGATAAGAGTAGTGTGTAGGGTTGTACAATTAATCTTTCTTTTCTTTTTTTAAAAAAATCTTTGGATCAATTTTCTCACAGGAATGCCCAGTTTGCTATTCTACTTTTTATGAGTCCATATATCAAACTCCTTAAACCCCACTGTTTGGACAAACAAAAGTAGTACACCAACAAATCTGACCCATTACCTCTGTGGGGCTACGCAGAGGCCACCAGCTGACACAGAGACATTTTGTATATACAAATCAGATACTGCTCCACCTAATCAAATGCTCATCCTTAGTTTCACAAACACATGCAAACTGGACACATGCACATTCATGCAGCCCAGTAATCATCAGCCTCCATGCTTCCATATGAGGTTCCCCTTTCCTGTTATTAATAATTGAAAGCAGGTGGTTGCTGCTTTCTGCCAGAGCAGGAAGCTAACTTCAGCCAGCATAAAGTCGCCTCTGGGTTACAAACATCATTCTTCCTTTTTCATTTGATACGCACATAGTTTGAAAATGAAAGACTAACAACCACCCTGTAATTATACAATTCTAGTGATTTTTTCCAAATGCAACTTGTATTCTGCAAAGTCTACAGTGTTGTTAGTTTTGCTGCAGTTCCTTCCACAAGATCTGCGGTCTGGAAATGACTGAAATATTGTGCTTTACAATGTACACACTGCTTTAAAACTGGGTCTTAAAAGTATTTAAAAAGTCTTAAATTTCATATTCCAAAAATAAGGCCTTAAAAGTATTAAATTTCATTTAGACTACAAAATATTAAATTTTGTTTACCAAGGTCTTACATTTTTTCTTGTCCTTTCATAAAATTAAATAAATGCCGTAACGTCATAAATAAAAAAACTTGTGTGTGTGTGTGACTTTAGAATTTACTCCGTTTGGTGTGACTTGGATGTTTTATGGCAGTACAGTACAACGTTAATGTTACTGTTCACTTCAGTGTTTAGCTTTACGCTGTGGAGTGCTAGCGGTGCACGAGCTCTGGCATCCAGCTCTGGCGCAAGTCAGTCAGTTGTTGGTAAAGAAAAGAAAACGTATCTGACGTGCTAGATCGTCGACTCAGAATGGGCAAGTGTATGAAGTTCAGAAGGCCAGAGATACGGACAAGTTGGCAGACAAGGCTGAGGACAGTGACGCTGAGGTTAGCACAACAAGTGGATCGAAGTACGAGTCAATCACACTTTGGCGAGCACAATTGAAACAGCGGAGCTGGAAGACCCGCTGCAGGTTCCTAGTAAATGTTACTTTAAAGCGTGGGGTACTTCTGGCTGGCTCGGAGGCATTGCGAGGCTACCCAGCCGACCAATCACAGAGCTTACGGTCCGCGTCAACTCGACGTGTAGTTACATTTTGAAGGAGGTACACGTCAGGCCTACGCCGTAACCCACATCGTCGATTTGACGCAGAAGTATAAATTACACTTCACGCACATTACACTTACATCACCCAGATGCGCTTATCACGGGAACGAGGAAAAAACAAACCGGAGCCCAACTCCTTATCCCCGCTGCTTTCAAGCCAATACTATATAAATCTATATTTCAAGCAGCCTTTAGATTCAAAAACAGAACAGGATGAATAATTACTGAAGCTGCGTTTTATGTTGGGTGTTCGATAGACGAAGAAACTCTAACATAAAACTAGCTTCACTACGGCGCAAAGCACCGTCACCTCGCAAAAATATTATGGTAAATTGTGGAATTTGTGATGCAACGAAATAAACGATAGAGATAATTGTTAACAATAAACGTTTTTCTATCGTCAAACTAGGGCTGGGTGATACGGCCAAAATAGTTATCGCGATAAAAACATTTCATATCATGCGATATCAATAATTATCAGGATAAATGTAAAATCATTATTTCTTTCAAGTTTAAGTCTGATTTTTTCTCCTGAGTGAAAAGTAAAGATACCAGATGGTTAATTGTGTGGTTAAACCATACTTTATGGTCAGAATGTGACAAACACTTGATGCCAAACAGTGAATCGCTTTACAAATCTGAGGCAGAACATTCAAATCAATTATGATAAAATCTTTTTTCAAAAAATATGATTAGTAAATCTTTTTCCAAGTGCTAATTTGTTCATGATTAGAATGAATTAGTCAAACATTTATTGACGATATATTGAAAAATTGTTAATTTGTTATTTAGGAAAATTGTTATTAACATTGCGATAATTATCATTATTGTTTTATTGCCCAACCCTACATCAAACAATATATCGTCATATTGCACAGCCCTAGTCAAAGTGCTTGAGCCCTGCTAAAGTGTGCCATAAGAGCACAAGCTGCAGTTCAAAACGTGATCAATGTGCCAGGGTCTTAAAATAGAGCATCATTGACATTTGTGTTATTTATTTGTTCTTACTGACATTATGGCAGTATCTGAGATCATCAGCTCTTACAGTAAGAATTGCTAGTCATTTTCAAAATATTTGTAAATGTTTTTGTTTTCAATGCTGTACCGAAAACTCAAATGTCTCAAAACTAATGTATACCGACTCTGAATTTTGTGTATCATTACACGGCTATTGTGAACACCAGATTTTTAGCAGCTTGCAAGTTATAGTAAAGTTAATGTTGCCAGTGTGAAAGATGCATTTGTATATAGAGATGTGCACCACAATAGCTGTAAAAGTTAGTCAAAAAGCTAAAGCCAGTCATCATTGCCCTTTATTAAAACTCCGATGATGAAAAAGGTTGACTCGTTTGACTTAACATTTGAGATCATGTAATCATTAGAGCCCGACCCACGGGGGAAGACCAATACCGATTTTGATATTTGTGGATTTTTAAATCTGATATTGTGATATATTGGCTGATATTCACAAGCACTTTCCAGAAACACATACCATATATATATAAATTATCCCTAAGATTTGTTATGTGTAGTAATGAGACCTCACCAAGATAACATGATGCAATTTAAAAATAAACTATAAATAAAAGTAAAAAAGTTTTGATATGGTAAATGGTCTGTACTTGTATAGCACTTCTAGTCTTCCGACCACTCAAAGTGCTTTTATACTACTTCACATTCACCCAGTCACACAGCGAGGAAGAGGGTAAGGGGCTCTGCTATCAGAAATATACATTCACAATCATTCACAGAGCAGTCTGGGGTTCAGTATCTTGCACACTTAGGGACTGGGACTGGAGGAGCTGGGGGATCGAACTGCCAATCTTTTGATTAGTGGGCAACCCGCTCAACCTCCTGAGCCACAGCAAATAAGAGTGAAAGCAGAGTGGTCGAAAAGACTAGAAAGGCGCTATACAAATACGGAGCATTTACCAAACTGAAACTATAAATAAAAAATACTACTATTACTACTACTAATAATAATAATAATACTTGGGGGCAACCAATAATCATGCAATAATTTGAGCACTTAAAGAGCCCTTGTACTTGCAGCCATTCCTCTCCTTCTGTCACCATGAAAGTGGTGGTGCTGCGCACATCGATACAACTCAAAGGAAATACTATCATTATAATATGATTACAACTAGGGCTCAGGCCTGGGTCAAGAAGTCAGAGGCCCCTGGGCACAAAGTTTTGGCGGTCCCTCACCCGCCAACCCACACACGTGCGCACAATTAAGGTTATAAATTACCATGTATTATTTGTTGTTGTTGGAAACACATGTATTGGTGTCTGCGTAAACAGCCGATTATTAAAAGAAACGGAGAGACAGATCTTTCAATCATGTCATGAGTGTTGCATAGTTTCACCAGAAGGCACTCCCCAACTCCACGAGTCCACGATGAGTTGGTTATTTGTCACGTGAAATACATAATAACTTAAATAATAAAAATAACAATTTTAACTTCTCCTCTTAGCTCAAATAAGCCTGACCACATTCATGACCGTATCAACCCACCTGATTTTCCTCAGAGACTCCTGTTATTCAATGCCCTCTCCCAGTTTCCTCAGAGCAGTATGTTTAATGTTATGGTAGATGGGTGTTGGAGGTGGCAGTTCTAGCAAATGGTCCTATCATTTCTTCCTAGTTCATCACTTACTTACTGACTTACTTAAATATTCTCTAGTAGGGTTGGGCGAGGTCTACAAAATTTCCATCGAACGATGTCTACAATGAAACATCTGGATGGGCGATGTGATCGTTTGTGCACGGGGGGCAGCAAAGTCTTTTATGTGAATGTGTTCTCGCACAAACTTCACTCGGTAAAAAATATTGGTAGACTATTAAGTTACGTTACAAGTGAATATGGTGAATATTTTACGCACGAACCAGGTAAAGCAACAGTGAACACACAGAGATGTTGGTTTCAGTTGTTTGATAGGCTGCGTCATTAATAAGCTGACGTGTGGCTCACCTGCTGCCGTGATAACAGATCGCGGGTGGAAATATACGGAAAAAAGACAAGTTCTCAGTCTTTTAGGCGACTTTATAAAACATACTTCTGATGGACAAAATGGAGCAGACGGGGGGAGAGAGACAGAGGGCCTTTCCGAAACTAGACCCTCGCCACTTCCACTCCGACACAGAGTGAACTCCGGTCGCAGTCAGTTCAATTCAAATTAGCTTTATTGGTATGCATGTGTAACAACAATATTGCCAAAGCATCATACAAACTACATAAGAACAATCAACCCCATACATTTCATTAAACAAGTAATTACAGTGTATGTGTGTTTGTGTTAAAAAATAAATAAATAAAATTAAATAAATAAACAGTAAGAGTGTGTGTGTGTGTGTGTGTGTGTGTGTGTGTGTGTGTGTGTGTGTGTGTGTGTTAAAATAAAACTAAATAAATAAATCAACCCTCACAGCTAAATCGAGCTCCCTAACCTGCGACAACTTTCAGATGAACTATCCTCTCACACCAGCATAATTAGGATCTGACATTACCGCTGCACTCATGGTTATAATACATGTATCAAACAAACAACAGTTGTATTTAGATACAGGATTGATGTTGAGGAAAAGTGTGTTTTTGCAATAATGAAACTGAAAGCATTTGTCATTAATTTCATGTTTATGTGGAGTATTTCTTTAAGAACATGACTTTAGACATCATGAAAAAGATTATTAGTAAAATTATATTCTTTTATGAAAAGATGGATATTCATAGTAAAGAAAAGCCTATGCTATATATTTAAACCTCTTTATCTTATATGAAAAATATTATATTCTGTCCTTTAATGTAGGCTATTTTATTTGGATTTTCGTATGAGATGAATAATATTCAATAAAAACAACAGTTGTATTGTCTATCAGGCAAGAGCCTTTTTTAATTAAACACAATATAACCTTTGGGATACGTTGTTAACCTTTGAATGGTGATATGAAATGTTGTGTAGTTTCGGAATTAAAAAATCCTACATGTTAACCGGCGAAGTCACACAGAACTCACATTAAAATAAAGGTCCCCCATCACTGGTTTTGGATGCCACTCATGCAAACGGAATAGAAGTAGGTAGGGAGAGGGAGGTGCAAGCAGTTTTGGAAAGGCCCAGAGAGAGGCGGGGGCAAGCCAGGGTGTTTACCTGAGGTGTAGGTGTGTGCGAGTGTGTCAGAGTGTGGTGAGAAGAGAACACCGAGGCAGGTGCAAAGCATACTTAAAACCAATAATAAGAATGTTCGTGGTCATAAAACCTGCTTTCACAGGGTGGTATAATGTGAACATTTGAGATTTGGCAATCATGATGCCGGCTCAACTTTGTGATGTCTGTTAGCCATCGCTAAATATATCTGCGAGTCTGTAGTTACAGTCCAAACCACACTGGACATGTAAACGTGAGCTGAACCTAACACAGCTTCCAGCCAAACAAAGTTATCGAGCTCCTCTTTGAAATGTGCAATGGTGTGAAATCTCAAAGTTGCAGACAGTCATGTAGTGGTTGAGAAATGGTTTCTCATAGCTTTGGACAGAATTTAGGAGTGCTGGTAAAGGGATAAACCTGATGTGAATATGCTACATAGAAAATAATTATTACGGCAGATTATGTGTAAGGTCAAATACACACGCTTATTCTCTCTCTGCACTTTCTAGCAGCAAATATTTATTGATGTGTTTACATGTTCAGTTGCTGCGACTGTAATCTAAGGCTTTTTTTTTTTTACATGATCCATTCAAGAAAAGGTATTATAGCGCACATACAAAACAGCTTTCAATATCGGCCTGCTCTAAGTAGTAGTTAGTAGTTTATACAGGAGACAGGTCTACAATCCAAATCATTTTCAAAATCAAAATATCAGTTAATAAATCGGCTCTTTTTCCCTTTAAT
The DNA here is from genome assembly GCF_021292245.1 of Micropterus dolomieu. NCBI lineage: Eukaryota > Metazoa > Chordata > Actinopteri > Centrarchiformes > Centrarchidae > Micropterus > Micropterus dolomieu. The sequence goes on along the minus strand of NC_060163.1, from coordinate 1,707,687 downwards.
ATCAGCATCTGCCCCCCAAAACCCATATGGTCGGGCTCTACGGGATTTACACTGATCAACACCAGTAACATTGGGTTATTTGATGACCAATGTTTGGGGCGGGTTGTTACGTGCTTTCCACAATTACGGTTGACCAATAATATAGGCTAATTTTGTTTAGGAAAAAAAAATATCAGTGTGCTTTTTATTGGTTAAACATGTCAATGATAATGTTAATGATGTCAATATCTAAAATGTAAACAATAATAAAGGACAAGAAAAAAAGTATTTTTTTCACCTTGCTTGGGCTCCAAGAGCGCATGGGTGCATGGGCCCATGCCCAGAATACCCATTGGATAATCCGGCCCAGATAGGGCTGCACAGTTAATCAAACTATACTCAAAATAGCAATACAGCCAAGTGCAATATCCAAATGCAGAAGCTGCTTTTTTGGTGAAGGCAAAATGTGTGATGAAGTAGCATTATGATGTAGAAGTGCTGTAGTGCTGCAGAGACACCCTGGCCTACAAATCCTGTTCTCCAGATGTAAGAAACCATTTGTTTGGTACAGACCCAAACAGATCTATAGAACAGATGCTATAAGATGTATAAAAAGTATTTCAACATGCTCCCGAGCTCCTTACAGTACACACGGAGTGAGTAGTGGTGCAATATAAAATGATTCTGTAGTGGGAGCATTGTCTGGTTATTAGTCTGAATACACTACCCCTGAAAACTTAAATTATAATGTTACAATAGAGTATCAAAATATGCACAACAAACAGTGGATGTCGTAAGACTGTGAGACTTATACCTTTATAGGAATGGAATTGGGAACACATAAGGTAGCATTTTTCGATAGGGCAGCGCGAAGTGATAGACTCTGCTATCGATTTGCACTACGGTTGTATTTTTCGACAAGGCAGCATAGGCCTATATCATCACCACATCTGTACTAATAAAATGGGGCACAGTACCGTATTTAATGGCAGGGTATTGCAATACCCTTCTAGTATCAGTATACCATGCAACAGTAACAGTGCTAACTGTACTATGACACAACACACACTTTTCTATTTATCTGACTGTGTGCAAATATGATGTCCATCCATCCATCCATCCATCGTCAACCACTTATCCTGCGTA